>NW_005054298.1:22067441-22079942 GCF_000277835.1 Geospiza fortis | reverse complement strand
CAGTGCGCGGCCCCGTGGGACGCGGCCCTCCCGACACCGGCGGAGCAGAGAGGGCCGCGTCCCCCTCGCTTCGCCTCGACACACTTGGTCGGCTGGGTTGGCAAAAGGGGCAGGAGATACTGGAAACTTATCCTAAAATCTCCCGCCGAGCAGCGGGTGGGCCGCTCTACCCAAGCGCAGTACTATGTTCTGAGAAAGGAAGTGTGGAGAAGATTGAGTTTTCCTTTTAGATTTAGGAAGAATCCCAATACCCCTGTGTTGAAAGCCTTCCCCACCGTGGCTGTGCCGAGGGGGTCTTGCCTGCTCTCCGCGGTGGGGATATTTGATTCCTGAAACCAGTGCCGCAGCAGCAGAGCACAGTGAGCCTGGCCTACCCGTGTTGCACAAGACTGCTCACTGCTGATGGCTCCTTCCTTTCACGTGTGGTGTAGTCAAAACAGCACCCCATCGCTTTTTGGTTTTTTTTTTACATTTTAGAGTAACTTTTTCACACTCTTGTTTAGTTGTTCAGTTGCTGACAAAGTTAGCAGCCACGCCTCCAGACAGTAAAGGAACAAAGGAAAATGAGCATCCTGCAAGAGATCTGGTATTTGGCAGACCTTGTAAGGGCTCTCTTGATCTTAGTGAGGAGCTTTTCTGTGTGTTTTCAGCAATCAGTTGCTGACTCTTGATTTAGCTCATACTGAGTTGTGTTCATCCTGAAATCAAGGCTTTTACTTCTATCTGCAAACCTTGCCTCACTGAAGTCCTTTGAATACCAGGGCTTCCCTGTTGCTATAATAATCCCTGTATGTGGATGACCTATGTATAATGGTATTTTGAATCTGAGAAACAAGAACAGAAGAACTTCTAAATGAAAATTTTAGTGACAAAGATTACTTATTGCATCTGGAATAAAAACCTGTATGACTGCAACTATCGAATATTATACACATTAGAAATAACAGTGAAATTTCCCTAATGGAAATTTAGAACATGGCATTTTAAGTTTCTTGGAAAAATACTCCCCCTTTCATTTCCATTAAGTTAGTGGAAATGTGGAAAGTTTCACACTTCTGCAAAATGCTGAGCAACTACCAGAGCAGGGAACTGAGGCAATGCAGAGCGAAACATCTTGTCATCCTGACCACATGCAGATGTGTAGTTTCTGGAATGAGATCAGCACAGTGGAAGATCTGACAGCCAGTCAGCAGTGTATCTTTTTGTAAGTCCTCATCTCTTGAGCCATCAGAGGGCTTCTCTGGATGACACTGATGTGGAGCAGTGGCTGTTTCGTGCAAAGAAGCCAAACAGCTTCTCAGCTGCTATTCATCTTCCTTCCAATTACTGACATCAAAGGAGTTGAAACAATCAACAGCAGCTGTGAATCTGCATTTCTACTACTCAAGAAGTTTTCACCCTCATTTTCAAAGCAGCAAAACGAGCATGATTCAAAACTGAAATGCTAAATTGTGGTTTAGTTGGTGAAAAATTGTGACATGGTTGTTCCACCATGATGCAGGAACCATGTTGAGATGGTGGCCGGTTCCTAGCTGACAGGAAAAGGTAGATTGTAAAGTTGTGGGATTCAATTATTGGTGCTTATAGCTGCTTATCATAGCTGCTTATCAGCTATGATATGAAATTGAGGCCTCTACATCACCTGTCCGGAGGAAATGTGTGTGTTGTCTCCTAGACTGCTAGAGTGGATGTGATCATGGTCCATCAGGCATCAATGAAATCAGTGGAATATAAATTACTGGAGAGTCAGAAATCCACACTTTTGAGAAATATTTGCACGTTTCAGTACCATTCAGGTACCAGGCAGAGAGCAGAATAAATGCAGCTGACAATATGGAGTAATGGAGAGAGAACTTGAGTTTTATTAGGGATTAAGAGAATTTGCAGAAAAGATGGAACCAACACTGGAAGCCAAGTACCTGTATTTACAAATCAAATATCAGTTATGTATCAGTTTATGTGTAAGTTATCCTGAAATAATAAAAAAAGTTGTCCCCAAAATGTCTTGCTACTATTCATTCGCAACAGCACATCTCCCACAGTCCTCTGTGGGTTAATAACACTAGAAGCAAAATATCACAGTGACTTGCTTTTGTGCTTGAATTTGGTTCACCATCTAAGGCAATTTCAGAGGAGCCAGTGGGATGATTTGTTAATTATATTAGTCTGCAGTTTGGCAGCATTTTTTACAGCAGATGTGTGCATTTCATCTGACTGTCCTCATCTCTTGCTGCTTGTTCTTGAGTCATACTGCTGCCCCTGGTACACTGATACTGTTCAGTGTCTGAGCAGTGAAACACATCAGAGAAGTGATCTGGGTTAAAAATAACTCAGCAAAATCTCCCAAACCTAGATCAGATTTGTAGTTTTTATATTGTGGCTGGCCAGTTATATTGGTTGTATTTATAGGATGGTTTAAACTGATGCTGCAGCTTTAGGAGCTTTCTCATGTAACTGCCTTAACTTTCTAGAAGTAGCAAGTCTACAAAGTTAAAACCTACACATATAACTTAAAATGAAGCAGTTTCTTTCCCTTCTTCTCACCGGTGCTGGTGAGAAGGGAAAGAAAATTACTGAAGGAAGAACATCCTGATTCTGAATGTCCGTCAGCTTTCTTCTTTGGAACATATAATTTTTGATTCCCTAAGTTGGAAGGCATTTGTATTAAATTAAGTCCTGAGTATGGGCTGGTGTTGGGTAACTGATCACATGACTACTTTTGCTGTGTTATAAATACATGAGAGCACGTGTTGCTAAAAATCTTCATGGATATGGCTGCTTTCAGCTGTCCCTGGTCTCCTGTGTGTCATGTAAGCCTACTGCTGCTTATGGAAGCGTGTCTCCAAATCTACTCTGAATTAGAAATAAAACAATCAGTGGTTGAGTTCTTGTTCCTAACTAGAAAGACATGGAAGTTTAATTTTTAAATTGTCTAAGTACTTAAATAGTCCTATTTCAAATTTGAAGTTTCTAAACCTTTCTGATTTACTGAAACATGGAAAATCTAGGGTTTTGGTCAGACCATAACTATGTCTTATTTTTATATAAATTTCTCGCCCACCACCCCCCAACAATGGCAGTGAGCCACAAAGTCTATTATTCATATGCTGTCATCTGAGAAATTATAGAAGGCAAATACACTCTTACCTCTAAGGCTGTCTTCAAGAAACTTCATCTTCCCTCTGCTGTAAGATACATGAGAGCTCTCATGAAGAGGTTGTATTGTCCACTGACAAGTATAATTAAGCACAGATGTTGGAGGCACCAAAAAGAAACAAATGTTAGCAAGGGTCTTAATTTTATCATTTTGCTTATATTCTCTTTAGAGATCTTAATTTCATTTAGAATCAGTTAAAGAGAAACAATCTTTAATTTAATCAGCTTATAATATATTTACACTCATATGATGTCCTTTTAGGAAATTCTTTAAAGAAGTTTTTTCTTCCCTTGAAAAATTGTGCTGCTGAATTAAAGACTGATCTGCCAAAAGAGCTTTCCAGTATTTAAACATATAATAATGTTATACAGACAATGACTATGGCAACCTGACTAGAAGAAGCAAACAAAAGATAATTATAGTTAACAACGGCCTAACTAATAACTGCATATTGATTTACAGATAGGTAGAACTGGAAATTAATCATTACATGTATATGTGTGATTTTTATTTCTTAAAATTTTGTCAAAGATTCTTGAGTTGCAAGACCAGACACAACTAAATAACTGGTTCTGAGCAGAATTAGGCAGTAACTTCTTTTCCCATCCCGAAGGAATTGCTGAACTTTTGAAACTTTCCCATCTGAAATTCAAACAAAGAGTGTTTTCATGCACCATTTCTGTGTCTTTCTTTGTAAAAGTCTGGTTCGGCACAGTTGCAGCATTTTTTCATTATTATCAGTTTTTAAAACAAATATTTTAGTTAGATCTAATCTTTTTGAGATAAAAAGGAAATATGTATGTTCAGAGAATTTCAACATAAAAAAAAGTAATTTTCTTTTTTTTCAAAATTAATAATTTATTTAAATCAACACTTTCCCATAATTAATTAATGTTTCAACACATTCATCTCTACACAGAAAAAAAAAATCTGACCATTTATTGATATTGTGTTTCTATTTTTTTCATGTTTCTATTTTTTTCATATTTCTATTTTTTCATAGGTTCCACATGTCTGCTGATGAGATCAGATGCAATGGGAATGGAACAGAATCTGAAAAAAACTTGCCTAGATTTATTTCTTAGCTGCAAAGCAATTTTAAATTAAACATTGGTCTGTTGCATTTGCCAAGCAAAATAAACTGGAGCACAAGGTAAAAGCACAAGCTTGGTTATTTAAACAAGTAGATATTAGTTTTGCTGAAAAGAAGGATCATTTCTGTACTCAGGTATGAATTAATTTGGCACTTACCATTAATGTCAGTTTCAATTTGCATCAGTGTTTAAGTATGTGCAAATGTCAATACAATGACAGCATTATGTTATACAGGACTGCCTTAATTGTTTTTATTTTCCAAAGGTTTCTATATAAGAACTTAAATGACTGAATATTTTGAGTGGAGTGTAAGGTTCTTTGTTGTCTCTCTCATTTATTTTTAAGGGGTTTTAAAATAATTTCTAACAAAAAATAGGCATGGTCAATGATTGGTGCAAGTTGGGCAATTAATAGTTTAGAAGCTGGGTCAAATGATGCTGAGGCTGAAAGCCTTTGGCTCCACAGAAAAACTAAGCACCATGAAAACAGCCCCCAAATTAGAAAGGGTGGATGTGTGTGGACCATGTTCTTCCAGCAGTGACAACAGCTAATATTTCAGATAGAGAAAATACCTCACAAGACCTCCTTATTTCTTGAAAATAATCCACCAAAAACCAAAACTGAAACAGTTGCTGGAAGAGAACTGTTGAAAGGAAACATCTGGAGGAAATACCATTCCAATTTCAGTCTTGTCTTCAGTATACTATAACATACATTTTTCAAGATGTGATACTGTGCTTCATCAGACAACATTACAATGAGATCATACCTCTGAATATGGACTCCAGGTCACCTTTATGAAGGATGGTAATCATTATGTCTGATTCTGCTTCCTGAGAGAGTATATTAAAAATATTTCTCATCCACTGGTCACTTCTTTGATGCTAGCATGGAATCCTAGATATGCACAAAATGATTGCTGCACAAACTCCTAATCTATGTAAAAATGGAAGCAGGCATCTCAAAAGAGGAGCCAACCCTGAGAGTTCAAGAGAGTTGCAGAGAAAAGTCTAAGACAAACCACAGCTAAATCCAGAACAACAATATGATAAGAAGGAATTATGGTAGAAGGCAGTGAAAACTGGGTGATTTTGTATAGCCATATGAACAATGTGACACTTTTGGAATTCTTCAGAAGAGATGAAAATAAAAGATTTTCCTAGATTGTTATGTTTCTTATGTATGTATATTAATATTTTTCTTGTACGCCTTTCATGGATACTCTTAGTGTGAGTCCAAAACCAATCCATTCCCCATACTGTGTCTTCATGAATTTATTAACCTCTTTAAAAATTAGGGAAAACAAAAATTTTCTGGCAAGCTATCAGAGCTCTAGTTGTTAAAATCTCAACTTAAAACGCCCTTAGTACTGGCATTACATTCATAAGTAATTTGCCAGCTATCTGTGATTTCACAGTTATCAGGTCCAATAAAAGTTTAGACCCTGACAATTTAAACATTAATAATTTTTGTTGCCTTGCAGGAACGAGACCAAATCTGTATTATTGTCATGTAATTTGAAAGAGAATTTTTTTTTAAGTTACACTTACATTAAAGGAAAAGGTAGTAGTATTGAGATTAGGCAGACAACAAATTATGTAGAGGATATACTACTAAGAGTTCATCCACTTACAGGTAACCTTAGTTGTTCCTGTTATTTTGCCAAAGCAGGCTGTGTCTATTTGCCTGTTTGTTTGGCTAGGGTTTTTTCTCTGTTTATATAATGGGCACTTATAAACCATGTTACATGTTGTTGCTAGAAAACTTGTAATGAAATAAACCAATGAGATGCTGTTCTACTTGACAGAGTTTCTCTGAGTTGTCCTTGCTCTGTTTCAGAGTACTGCATGTAGTAGCTTTAATATTTTCTTTTTAGGTTTGATTTTGACATGTCCTAATTCTCAGTTTATTTCTGAATTGTTTTAATTGTAGCTGGGTGTATTTGAAATGTATGTGGCCTTTTGTGCACTTGTAAAATCTATAGATTTATTGCCCAGTATACATGTATAAACCATGTACATTTGTATTTTAATCTCATATCCTATGGGCTGTGTCTTCTGTTGCAAAATGCACCTGAGAATGCATAACATGCTCATGATTTTCCTTTCACCTACTCTAAAAATTTACACATTCTAGATACATTGGGATAAGGTCTGAAAAATGTTATTCCCCCTTTTCAGTGAGTGCTTATTCTACCTCAGCAGGTGCACTACAGTACATCTGGCCTCAGAAGAGAATACTCTGAGTGCATTTTTTCCTCAAAGAGTATTGATATTCAGCTTTTGTGGCTAAAATACACCACTCCCGAAGGAATTGTGTGTTACAGCAACACAATAAATAAGATACCTTAACAAACTTCAGCAAAGGCATCTTCCCATAGAAACAACCTATTACAATTCAGAGGTGCCAGTGATTTCCTTAAGGAAGGAATAGAATCTCTAATTTTCTTTCCTTTTAATGAAACAGTACTTCCAAAAGTCAAGGAAAGGCCATGTGTGTGTCTTGCACATAAGTGGTAGTTTGCATCCAACTACACTTGCTGGTCTGTGTCTTTGAGGGGAGGTCTGTACAGACACATAGAGCAGTTTCTCCCTGCATACACATTTATAAAGGAGTGAAAAGCACAGTGAAACTGGCTGTTTAATAACTCCAGTGAGACAATCACTCATGTCCTGGAGGAACATGCAGGTGTGTGCTCAGCTGTAGCATGGCTCTGAATTTTAGTGAATTGAAAGTTCAGCTCATACATGAGCTCCTGGTTAGGGACTCAGTGACTGAAGCTGTACCAGTTTCCAGCTCTGGCTGGGAGCTCGACCCCAGCTGTATTTGTTTTCCCCCTGCTGTGCCGGGCACCTCAGGGCTTGGCCATGTCTGCCACATGTTCCCTGTGTTCTCCCCCATCTTGTCCCAAGGCCAAAGAGGCTCGGCTGAATCCACCACGCCTGGCAGGGAAGGTGGTGTGCCTTGAGCCTTGAGGGATTGCTGGAAGGGCATTTAGGGCGTCCCTGGCAGGCCAAGGGCACCAGGGCGGCTGCAGGCACGCTGTGGGAGAGGCTGGCGGCCGCCCTGCACTGCCTGCAGCTGGTTCCGGCCAGTTCCGGCTGGGTCCGGCCAGTTCCGGCTGGTTCCGGCCGGCTCCCTCAGGAGCTCCTGAGGGCTGCGCCAGGCAGCCATGTTGCGGACACCTCCGACAGTCCCTGACAAAGGACAAAGCGCTGCTCAGGTGGGGAGGTGTGACAGGAAAAGAGTGAGGGACAACCCTGCAAGCACCAGGGGTAGGGCAGGAGCAGGAAAGGCGCCACAGGTGCCAGAGCAGAGACTGGCCTGCGGCCTGCGGCCCATTAAAGGCACCCAGGCCGCGGCTCCTCTGGGACCCCATCCTGGTCCAGTGGATATGGCCTGGAGGAAGAACTCTTGATTGTGGAGAGCCCATTCTCTAGCAAGCTTTCCTGAAAGAAGCTGTGGCCCTGGAGAGCTCACATTGGTGCAGAGCTTTCCTGACAAGAACTGTGGCCATGGACTGCCCATGCTGGAGCTGGTTCCCCTGACAGGATCCATGGCCCTGCAGAGCACACAGAGTAGCAAGTGACAGGCATTGCACCCATGCTAGAGCAGATTCTCCTCAGCCACTGTGGCCCTGAGGAGGCTATGCTGGAGCAGCTTCTTCTGATAAGAACTAAGACCCATGGAGAAGAACTTCAGCCCGTGGACAAGAGCCTGCAGCCTGTGGACAGGATCTGCACTGGAGCTGGGGAAAATGTGAGAAGGTGGGAGAGGCAGGAAGGGGCTGTCATGTACTCATAGTAACCTCACACTCCCCATCTCCTCTGCTCCTCTTGGACATGGCTGGGGGATATAGGGGACCTCAGAATGAAAGAGTGAAATTGAGTGGGTGACAGAAGTGTTGGGGAAAGTGGTGTTTTAATTTGGCTCCAAATCTATTAAAACTGGCATGAAATTATTTTCCCAGAATTTGATCAGTCCTTTCCTGATGCCAGTGACTTGTGATCTCCCTGGCTTTACCTTGACCCCAAAGCTTTTTCAGCATACTTTCTTCTCTTGTCCTCTTTGAGTGGGACAGTGAAAGAGAAGCTAAGTGGCTCTCTGGCAGCCAGACAAAGTCAACCCAACACAAAGTTCCAGGCCTTTTCCAGTTCCACAATATTGCTTTCAGTTTAAATAGACTGGAGCTATAAATTTTGAGGTATAACCAATATTCAGGACAATTTTCAAGGTATATTTAAATTAATTTATGTCATATCACAACTATATTCTCTATTTAACTCTATTACATAAAACATAATTTAGTGCTTTTTTTAAAAAAAACTTTTTTTGTGCAGTGTTCCATGAGAGTCATGATGAATGAAGACTTTATCAAGATCTAGTGCCTGCAGAAGAATCAAGCTCATAACTAAACAGTAAGAAACCACACATTTTGATTTTTATGGACTTTAAAGTGATGTTAAGTTTCTCATATGAGGTATAAGCAAAGGTTCCAGCTCTTGGTTATACAGATATCTCACTGGGGTTTACAGCTGTTACAATTTCAGTATTATATCTTGTGATCTCACCTCTGGTAGCCCTTTCCAACTATGTCCTCCCCATGACAATCCTTCCTGGGACTGTACAGAGGGTTGCAGAATTTAAAAACAATTGAGGATCTTGTCCTCTATGTGTGAATTTTACCAGTTTGAGATAAGGTGAGTGGAGAATCTACAGCATAGCATTTATGATGTAATGCTTAGAGATATGAAAATGCACCATAATTTTAAGAACAAAAGGTTTTCTTCTTTTAGGCAGAGTACAGTTGTCTTTTTATGGTCATGGTTTTAGAGCAAGTGAAAAGATTACTTATAAAAACCCCACATCTATATTTAAACATCATTATAAATCCTATGTGATAGCACTTTTAATTTTATATTAAAAATTATGCTGGTATTAACCTACCACATAAGAAAACAGCAAAAATCACTTAGCCTTCTTCATTCTTGTGACATATCTGAATCACAGTTCTCTCTTTATTCTTACAGTCAGGATTATTTCATGTACAAAACTGACCATAAATGAGCATACAGTTTGCACCACAGACATGCCTGTGGGGTAATAAGACATAATATCTGTTTTGAAAAATGAGTGTTACTGATCTAAAAAAAAAATTCTGCTACTGAGATCACAGAAGGCAGTTTGGAGAAAAGTAAACCAGAATTCAAGTGTCATCACAGACGGATAAAAATAAGATGTTGAATATGTATTTTGTGTAGCTAAGACAAAATTGTGTGTTTCACAGAGAAAGAAACTCAGATCTAGAGCTGCCACAGGCTGAACATTTTCAGCAATGGGCCGTGTCTTTGTGACCTTCAGTAGCTGTTACAGCTGTTTGGCATTTCATTAATGAAGCAGAGATTTGCCCCTACTGTTCACTATTCAGGCTTAGACTGGGTTTGAAATTCCAGCTCTTTGAGTAGCTAAGGGAGTTTTTCCATTGTTTTCAGCCAGGCCACAATCTGTGTATTTGTCTGGGACTGCGTGAACACTAAAGTATGATCACTAGATGAAATCAGATTAATGTGCTTTGCAGTGTGATTTTTTTTTGGTTGTTTTTAGGTTTTCTGGCTAATGAAAATTGATCTTCTAATTAAAAACTTCACAAAAACTCTGGCATATTTATTTAAAATATGATTACGTAAACACTTGATACAATGTATGAAAAATGGGTTCTCTAGTTAGGTGAATTTCCCAAGATACTTGTATTTTGAAGTGATTCAGTGTGTTATAATGTCTTTATTACATAGAATCAGTGTTATAAACCTTCTGCTTTGTGAAAAGATCCTACAGTTTTGTCTTCAGAAGTAGAAGTGGAATATTGTACATCTCTTTCTGAACAAATTTTGTTTCTGCTATTGCAGTTACGATGAGCACAAGTCAATAAACAGCCTTCCTCATGTCCCAGTGATTGTAAATTGTTCAAATTCAAGTTTAAAGGTCTTTACAAACATGAAACTTATGAAAATACAGAGATTAAAAGGCAGCCATCAGTTCAAAAATAAATCTGTTTCAGATAATTTTGACCATTTTACCACTTAGTAATTTGCAAAGACATTGCTTGTCTGAGACATTGAATAAAGCATACATGATCAAACCTGATAATCAACCAAACTTTTATATTTTGGAAAGCTTCAGTTGGGTATATCTCTTCATGATTACAGTAATAACCTTCTGAACCCAGCTGAGTCACATGCATTACATTTCTGTCTTTCTTCTTGTCTACATCCTTTCTTTTATTGATCTCTGCTTTTCAAGGCAAGAAATGTCTACTTTTTTTGAAATTAAACTTAGATTTGTGTCATCTCAGTTTTCAGAAGCTTTTTGAGTATTCATCTTGTGTTGGCTGCTTCTTTTCCTTTCATGGTTTAGCTCTTGAAAATATTATTAGACACAGTTTGTGCAGACTGTGAAATCAAATAGCTCTGTTTAGTCACATGTGTCAGCCAGTAGTACAATTCTGCCCCAAAACAGGTACTGGGGCCCGGTGTTCACAGTCACTCAGTTTGATGTAGCCATAAAATGTTAAATATTTTTTAAAGTTTCTATAAAAAGTGCTTTTTAAACCATTAACAGCTGCAATGACTGCTGGATTTCAGGTTTCTTTTTCAGAGAAGGGAACAATCCCAAAAGTTAATGGTAGTAGGGGCCTGCTCTCCACAAGAGAAGAGAATTGTAGCTTTTCAAATGTCTTCATGTTTAAATAGAACAAGTTGACTGATGGAAATCTCAGTGCAAATGTTAGTGTTCCCTGAAGTTTGTTCTATTGTCATTTTCTTCTATTAATCATGGTTCATGTCTGCTAGCTGTTAAGTACAAGCAATAGGTAATTTTTCACAAGGGATTTTGCTTTTCCTTCCTTTGCATATTAATTTCTACAAAGAATAATGCAAAAAGAGGTATTGGCATTAAAATTTCAGAGAAAAAAAGAGTAATCTGGGAAAAAAAAGTTTCACTTGCAATCATGAATTGTTTGGAGTGTATAGCTGTAATGGGTCAAAGAATCATAGAACCTTAGAATACCAGATTTGAAGGGACTTCAAGGATCATCTGGCCCAACCTTTCTTGGCAAAAGCACAGTCTAGACTAGATGGCTCAGCACCCTGTGCAGCTGAATCTTAAAACTGTGCAGTGTTGGGGAATCCATCACTTCACTGGCGAGACTGTTCCAATGGCTGGTTGTTTTCATTGTGAAAAATTTTCCTTGTGTCCAATTGGAATCTCTCCAGGATCAACTTGTAACCATTACCACTTGTCTTTTCCATATGAGTCCTTGTGAAAGGGGAATTTTCATCTTTGTATTCATCCATCCATCCTTTAAATATGGGAACAAGGTGATAAGGTCTCTCCTAAACCTTTTTCCAAGGCTGAACAAACCCAGTTCTTGCAGCACTTCCTCATATGGCAGGCTTCCCAGTCCTTGGATCATCTCTGTGGCCCTTCTCTGGATCCTCTCCAGCCTGTTTCCAGTGTTTGATTTGGGTTTTTTTGTGTGTATTAGGGACCAAAACTGAACACAGTATTCCAGGTGTGACCAGGAAGTAGCACCTTCAGGTGGAAGATAATGCCAGGATACTGAGTGAGGTAATGATTTCTGTCTCTCTGCTGGTGATGTCCTTGTTGATGCAGCCCAGTGTCCTTCCTGCTGGCTTTCTTTGCTTCAGCAGCAGCAGCACTGTTCACTCCCACTGAGCTGCTTGTCCACCAGGATCCTCAGGTCCTTTTCTCAGAGCTGCTCCCCAGGGAGAACCCAGCCTGTGCTGTGCTCCTGCATTATGTTTTCCCAGGTTCAAGGCCTTTACAATTATTTTTACCCCACTCTTCCAGCCTATTCTGGTCTTTCCTGCAGCTCACCCTTCTGAAATGTCTGCTTCCCTCATCAGTTTGGTATCATTAGAAAATTTCATCAAGGTATACTTGATCCTATCATCCAGGTAATTTATGAAAATATTAAAAAGTAATGTGCTCAATATTCATCCTTGGAGGCCTGCACTTTAAGTACAGAAAGATGTAGAATGTAGATACAGATGGAGCTATAGATAGAGTTGTATACACTATGAAAGGGAAAATAACTATCTTTTAAAAGGTTTAAAACTGGTGCCTATGCATCATTAAAATTACATTTTAAACGTGGAAAACTGTATTTCAACAAGGGCTGTTGTAGCTGTAAAGAGAGAATGCAGCAAGCATTGTGCTACTTACAAGTA
>NW_005054298.1:22037089-22067425 GCF_000277835.1 Geospiza fortis | reverse complement strand
TAGGGAAAGTTTTGTTTAAGTCTGGGGCGATATCTGAAGTAGATTCATAAACACAAAGGAAGTGTCATGTATAGTTCTGGTATTTAGATCAGAATTGCAGCTCTGGATCCAATCAATTGAGCACAGGCTCTGACTTAATAGTTGCATGTGTAGGAATGAGTATTTGCCATCTAAGGCTGTAACAGCCAGCTGAGCTTACAGTGAGCCGTGACTTATAGAGAAATACACTATAGTAAATCATGCAGACCATATATTAAAAACTCTAACATGCAGCAATACAGTTTGTTAGGCAGACTGCAGACTTTTATTCCATGTCTCAAAGCTAAATGGTGTGTGCCTGAGAGAGAGTTGGGGATGAGAGGTAATTGAGTTAAACTGATTTACACCTGCTGAGAGTCTGGTGTGGTGAATTATTTTCAATCACTCCTTGAGCAGTAGGTATTTATTTTTATCTTTCTAAAATATTTTCCTCCACTTGCGTCTGTTAGCAGTCCTTGCTGACATTAAATGTTTGAGAGCAATTTTGCCACAAGTAGGACCAGTTTCAGTGACAGCTGAGGTTTTCCCATAAACTTGTGTGGATTATGCAATTTAAATGGACAGAATTCAGTCTTAGCTGCCTATCATGTTGATCATAATCACAGTTACTTTTTGGAGAGTATTTTCGTAGTCTTTGCACATATGATCTCTGCAACTCAGAGTGTTTGCATACCACGCAGCATCTGGCTCAGTTTTTACAGGATCTTAACAGATGCAATCAGGAACTATGCACAACTCCCTGATGTCTAAAAATACTTGTATTCCAGTAATCTCTTGTGCTATAATCACTGTCCCATACAAATATAGTAATCATAAACCATTGGAAATTACTCAAAAAATCACAGCTAATGCCCACATCATGTAGCCATTGAATCTTTAACAAAAAAGAACTACTGGAGATAGAAAATACTAAAGAAAATACTTACTTAAAGTGCTTATTTAAGGAAATAAATTGAAATCTTTGTCTCAGGATAGTTTTAACTTAAATCTTATTAGAAATATTTTGAATATCATATTGACCCCCCTGTATAAAAGATATAAATCACATATTTTCTTAAACTATTACTAGTATTTGGCCTGCACAATTTCACATCAAGGAACCTACAAAATTTCTTCTATTTTCTTTATATCAGAAAGAAAGAAAACTGTGTTTAGTTGCTGTCTGAAATATAGATATACCATTGTAAGATAGTGGAAGGAAATCTTGGGCTCACACTTTTAGTTCTTCTACAAAAGTATCATTGACTGAAGTGAATGTTTTGCCTGAATAGAAAGTCAGAGACCAGTGTGAAATGCCAGATGAAACAGACTGCTTATAGTAACTTTAACATAAATATAATGTCCAACAACTGTAAGGACTCCAAGTACAAATAATGTGTAACTCTTTCAGATCCATGCAGTAGATCTGAAGCTAAAACCCATCCTCAAGATAATTGCTGAAAAGAAGAAATAATTAGGTTCTGAAAAAAACCCATAAATAGGTACTGAAAAGTTTGCAATCACTCATCAGTAAAATTGTGTTTGGGGATCTTTGTTGCAGAGAGAATCATAAAGCTAACATTTGTCTAGGGTTTCTGTCTTCTGTCCAAGTTTTATTGGCAGGAGGAGAGGAGTATGGGTGTTTGGGATTCCCAGGGTTCCAGCAGGTCTCTAGGCTACAGCCTTTGGAACTGGTAACCACTAGTCAAGTAACCACCACTGGGCTACACCCACTGAACTGGTACTCACTACATGTAGGTTTTTTGATTCAGGACAGGTGTAATGAGTTCTAAAGTGAGCAAAGTAAAAGCACTATTAGGTATGACTCTTCAAGGTAATACAAAGGGCAGAAATTTCCAGCCAAGGATGAAACATGTGTCTGAAATGGTGTGCCATTGAGGAGGGATAGAGTGAGACCAGCGTGCACATATAGGTAATCAAAGTGAGAGCAGGGTCTGTGAACAGTGTATATGAATGACATCAAGCACGTACCTCCTATTACTTGAGACTTGTATGTCAAGGAAAAAGGAAATGAAACTTGTTAGGCAGCTTACTCAGAGCAGAATGAGCTTTGAAATCTGACATTTCCATGTATTACCAGGAAAGATGTCTCTAGTTAGTCAGATTATACCTCCAGCACAAAATAAAACAAAAAACGCCAAACAAAAAACCCCAAACAAACAGAAAAACCAAACTAAACCAAACCAAACCTCCAACCGCAAACCCAGGAATTGGATCTTTGTCTAATGACTTAGGGATTCTAAAGGTAAATGATTTTCAGGTATGCTCACTTTTATGGAACAGAGATCAACTAATTAACAGCTAAATAACATGTGACTTTAGTGATCTATCACATATAATTATGTGCAAATAATAGCTTTACATTTCAGATAATCCATAGGCAGTAATTTGTTTGGACAAATGTCAGTGAGCAGTGATGAATAGCAAGCAAATTTGATTGTAAAATCGTTGGTTTGTGGATCAGTTCTAACAGGAAAAATGACGTGTAGTTAACAGTGTTAATTTTGAATGTTCATTTAATTCTGCTAGAAGGAAAAAGATGACAAAGTTTCAATTCTCATTTTCAGCCATTCATTTCTGTGTTGCAAATAAGTCAAGAATGTGCTCCTTACAACATGATCAACTCTAGCTGTTTGTACAATAAAGCATTCTTTGGTGACGGTGTTAATCCAAAAATGCTAGATGTATAATGTTTTCATGTGTGCTTTTCTTGAGAGTTTCATATTCCACTTTTCATCTCCTACCGGTTTTTGTTTTCAGGAGCCAAGGTACACTGGACAGCAAGCCAAATTATCTGACATCTTTTAAGTATGAAATTTCAGAAATTTAGAATGAAAATCATAGGGTCTGAGAGACGTAGGGTAGCATAAATTATTTGTTAACATTTTTTAATTATTATAGCACCGAATCCAACCTTCAGCCAACAGCTAGTGATCCTGTTTGTCCTTTTTTGCATATTACACAAGCTTGCTCTTTCCCTTTTTGAATCACTCTCAGATATTCTACAGCCATCCTAGGCTTTAAGCATGCTTGCATGACAAACTTTTGCTTAATCATTTTTATCATGTTGTATTAGAGAAACAGTGGCTGGTAGGGTTACTTAGATGCTCCTTTTGTGGACCCTGTTCCCAGGTGACTATCCAAGGTTAAATGTGCTCTGATATCCATGTAGAATCAGTTTCCTTCATAGAGGCACAGCTTTCAACACTAAAAGTGTCAGCTGCAACCCCACAGAAATGATGTTTCTCCTATCTTCTTGTGAATGAGTGCTGCCATACACCACTGCATCTGTTATCAGGATAGCAGTTTTAGTTTGGTCAAATGAACTGAAATTTTTAGTATTCACAATAATTTTCACAGGAGAAATAAAAAAGAAAGATGTGGTTCCCTGGATTTGTGAATCCTTCCCTGGTCATGCAGCAAAGCCACAGTGGAGTCAGGGCTGCTTGAAGATGGGATTCTGATCCCGAGAGAGGCTCATCCATCCCCCTTTGCCCTGGGGACTTTGGTCACTGCACAGCTGCTGCCTTTCAGAGTGGGAAGGCTGGAAGCCCACAGCGCTGGGTGAACTGCAGGGACAGTCAAAGGCCCACTTAATGGAGTCACCTCATCCTTAGGCTCTGGCTCCAGAGATCCCCATGTGTCCCCTTTAATGACCATGCTAGGGGGTTTAATAAGTGGTTTAATAAGGCCATTGGTGGCTTTTCCTGACCAGCCAGCTTGGAAATCAGTAAATCGTGGAAAAATAGTTTGCCTGGGCATACCTCCTCAAACTCCTGTGCAGAGCCAGAGGCTGCAGTACTATACCCTGAAATCTGGGTGGATGTGGATGTGTTGGTTGTTGGAACATTGTACTCCCTTGGATATAACTTGGAGTTCTGGGGCAGGCCCTTGGCAGGTGTGTGACTGCAAAGAGTGTGACGTGGTGTGGAACAGAAGTCTTGGAACAGAAATCACCATGTCCCTGCTATAGCTATTTTGCTTAGTAGACAGATTGGAGATTTTTTGCCACTGAGTGATGTGGTTCTGTTCCTGCTGCTGCTGTTTTCTTAATGCCCCGTGACAGAATGAAATAGGGTGACACTCCTAAATTGAACTGAATGGACGGGCTTTCAAATATCTTATTTTCCTGTTCAAGTTTCAAACAGTTCAACTGCAAAATATATTTTTTCAGTATTAACAAGAGTACCTGTTGCTGCTTAATTTAAAGTGAGAATTAACTAATAAATCAGTAATGAAATACTAAAAAAATATAAAGCCCAGGCAACCCAGGAAAGAAGGGATTGCTCACATTATGATTGCTTAGGTTCTGAGAGAAAATTTCTCAACTCTGCTACTAATTTTCATTCTTTGGGTTTTTTCTATAATATATGAGCAGAAACAGATGTTCTCCAATACTAACATTTGATCTGTGTGTAAAGAATTGAGGGTATTAAGTACTGTCAAGGCAATGAGTGATATTTAATCATGCAGAGTCCTGTTAACCTCAGACAGAACTACAGTGGTAAGCATCTGTATATTGTCCACAAACCTTAGAGTAACCTATTATGACAGTCAAGTCTCTATAAATGATATGAAAGTATTTAAAGAAACAACAAGGTTAATTTAGATAATTCCCAACAGAGGAAGGTTTTACTTTCCAGTAGACTTAGGGCCATGAAATAGTTTTCTTTGTATAATTCAGCAACAATTTCAGGTATCAATCACACATTTTAAAATTGAGTCCTTTTATTAAATATTCCAGCATGTTTAGCTACTTTTGGTTCTGCAGGCCAGCCCCAGGGTGGGCTTAAATGGCTGTTTCTGTTTAAGAGGATCACTGGCTGATATACTCTTTCTGTTGTTCCTACTCTGATTCCCTTCTTGACCCGGATCAAAGAAATTGGAAAGTTATGAAGTCAGCTTTTCACTTCAAGTTTCCTCAACTACTCAGGCTGGAATGCCCAAGGGAAAAAGCATTTAGCAATGATAGCTATGTTATTGCTGTCTCAGTACTGATCTTCTTGGCCATCAAGTTAGAATAAATTGTGGCAGGGACAGAGGCTGTGTAAATCAACCTCAGGGTTATGACAGAGCAGGGCCATGCTACAGCTTTTACCCTTCCACAGGATGTTTCAAGTAAAGTTCCCCCGGATCTAGCATATTTAATAAATAGCAAATCTGATGCTATTACTTACAAAGTGATAGGGGCTTATTTTATATGGGTTTTGTGAAAGCTCATTTTTGCACATCCAAGTATTTGCTCCAAGTTCCCTGTAGTTTATACAGTCAATATTGGTACCAAAAAGAGGAAATTCCCCAGAGCAGCCAAGTTGCTTGAATTGAAAAGAATGCTTGAAATTACTTCTCTAACCCAGC
This sequence comes from Geospiza fortis, assembly GCF_000277835.1. Taxonomy (NCBI): domain Eukaryota; kingdom Metazoa; phylum Chordata; class Aves; order Passeriformes; family Thraupidae; genus Geospiza; species Geospiza fortis. The sequence goes on along the minus strand of NW_005054298.1, from coordinate 22,062,028 downwards.
ATTTTCCAAAGTCATCACCATAAATCTGCCAAATACATTCCAAACTAGTATCTTATGACAGACTATTCCCCTTGTTATACCCAGTGGAAAAGACTGTAATCTGTGCCTTTTTTGCATTAACCAAAGAAGCATACTGAAGAATGTTAATTTAGAAAAGATGGACATGATACAACATTTCATATTAATTTTCAGTTTGAAGAGTACTTATGTAACAAAAGAGTCCTAAAGAGCTGGATGCATCAATAAGAGCGCTCTTAGCAGATGCACCACTGTAAATAAGGGATTTGTTATCAAATGTTGTATGTCAGTCAATGGACTAAGTTAATTTGTGATATATGTTAATTAAAGAAAGCTCTGCTCTAAATATTATAGTAGAAAATTTCTCCAAATCACCTGTATTTTGATGCCCTGAGCAGTCATATCATAGTCATGAATGCCCCACTGCTAGCTCCAGTCATGTAAATTGGAGTTGTGCCTAAGATGGAAATGTTGGATCCACATTTGCAAAGTTGGATAGGCTTTGCTCATGTCTTCAATAGTCTTGGGAGGCTCCTTTAACTTAAAAAGAACAGGCTACATTCTGTTGTTTGGAGTAATATCAGAGGAATGAGCTGAGCAGAACAACTATAAATAGAAATACACAAGGATTAGAGTATACGTTACTATGACCTTTGCTGTTCTTAAAGTGAAATTAAACAATACAGATGTACTGAAAATTGAAGTAGGACTTTGTTGTGTGCCCTATGAAGAAGTTCAGAGTCCACTGAAAAATGGAAGTCTCTCAAAAATGTGAAACACTTATTATTACTAAGGGTTCCCTGGATTCCCTACCTACCCTCACCACTCATCAGATAGGGCTAGGTATGTCATCTCTGAAGAAGGAGAAGAGTAGCTGTGGACCAGATAATGTACATGCATTTGTATCTGGATTTGCTATAATGAAAACACTGCTACTTGCTTTGTGGCAAAGCCACCTACTAGGCACCACTCTGTGAAGAGATTTGGACAAACTCCTGTCACTGGAGCACATTATTTAAGAAAAACAATATGGAGAACAGTGAGTGAGGTGATTTTACTTCATAAAGCTCTGTGTAATATCACCTAGATGTCGACACATGACAAGAAGCAGATTTAACCACTGTTAGCTGATCCATAACGTCGTGTGTCTGCCTCTTCTTGTCTCCCTAGGGCTGGCCCCACACACCCTCTGGGGTTAGTGCCATGCTTCTTCAATATGTCACAGAAGGGGAATTAAATTAATGGCTTTCATTGTTTTTCCTGGAAGAGAGGCAAGTTTTTTTATGAGGATAAGCTATCCCTTGTAGGATAGCCTTCAAGGGAAACTGGTGTGAAATCTCCTTCAGGGTGAAGCTTTGATCATTATTCTTACTCTTTTGGAGTTATTTTGATGGTTTTTGTGTAGCAAAGGACAGGCAAGACTGTAACAGTCAGCTATAAATTCCTTCTCGTTGAGTAAATGCAGTTTTTCCTATGTGCTAAAAATTAGTGAGATCACCTCTTAATCATAGTTAATCACTCACCCTAGTATAGTTCAGCTGTGTTTTTACATTAAAGAAAAATCTGTCAGACATACTTACCATTTTTTTGGTGCCAAAATTCACACTACAACACTTTTCCACATTTCATTTCCCTATGAAGTTAGCTCCAGTAATTTTGAATTAATTTAGAAGGAATGGCTTCTTCAGTCATCTACCCACCCACAGATGCAGACAAAAAGCAGAAAAGTTTAGTATAGGATGTACTAGGAGATTGTGAGTAGCAGGCTACATTCCTCCTTGAGATGCAAGGGAACAATAGTTGGGGGTTTTTACTAACAAGGTTATTAGTAAACATCTTCCCAAGATTCCAATTTATGTGTGTAAATATGGTTTGCAGACTAACAGCAACTCTTTCTCACTCTTTTCTGAGTTATTTTTAGTGATAACCCCAGATTATTAATTAGCTCAATTACAAACCTGCATAAATGAGGTTGTCGCGGTCAACTCAGTTTCCATGAGACAGTTTCAAACAGAGCCCAATACCGTGGCAATGGCTATCACTGCACCATCTCTATCCCCAGCTCTGGCTCTCTGACACTTCACACGTGATATAACCTTATATGGGTACTTAAATGTACCATAAGCTTCACTCTAAATTCAAGACAAACTGAGCCTGAGCCCATGAATTGGCCTGTAGCTAAGTAGAGCTGCACATAAATCCCTAGAAAACATGTTAAGTTAGAGATCTCTTGTTTATCCATTTCATGGTTTCTTTAACATTTAATGCTCCAATTAATTTTTCTCCATATTAATCCACTTGTCCTTTCTGATTCCCTTGGATTATGTTTTCTGGATTTATGCTTTTTTTTTTTTTTTCTTTTTTTTTTTTTAATTCATGAAGAATAAGGTCTCCTTAGTTCCACAGAATTATAACTATCACAGTTATTTCATTCCCACAAGAAAAAGGGAAAAATAATTTTTTGCTATTAGACACCTACAATGCTTGCAGCATTATTTTTCTATGGTATATTTCTTTGTTTGCTTTGTATAGGCTTATAAAAGAAAATTTCAGCTTGCATTAAAATTTGTTGAATACCTTTAGCAGTGCACAGAACATTACACCTAACATATGCCATCCCATGCTATTTCTTTTGTACTCTGCCTGTGGAAAAAATTGCATCCTGTAAACATTAATTTATTAAATATTAGTGAATTTTAGATGTGCGATGACATATTCCTTGCTAGCTCAGGGCCAAAAGCTAATGCCCTATTTACAAGATATTGTTTAGCTTACCTAGTTTGTTCCTAAGCCATGATCCATTTAAGCCTAATTGATACTATTTAAAAATGTTTTGCCATTTTTATTAAATGTTTGTTGTCAATTAAAGGATACAAAGAAAACTCACAATTTTTGGAAGCACACAAGTATAGATACAACAGACTTCGTGTCCTTGGAATATTTTTTTTTCTGTAGGTCATATACGTACATGTTAAGAAATTAAAGGAACAATGTTTACCATGAATTCAGAATTACTTAACTTTTTAATTCTATATTAATGATGTGAGGATCTGTCTTTCCATAAGCTTTGTATTGCATATAAAATGCACAGCAGAGTCTTAAAGACATAAGATTAGCATGAAAAGATTTACCTCTAATGTGATGTAGTAGCAACTACTAATGTAGTAGCAACTTTCACAGCTTAATGTCCTTTTGTTGGAATTTTTTACTAGCAGAAGCAACTTGAACAAATTCTAGTGCACCATCAGTATTGCTTAATTCTATGTGTGCAGAAATATGAGTAATCGAAATATACTAGTAACCCTGCTGGTTTTCTACTTTAGCAAACTGATTTGTCAAAATACATTTTTTTGTTTAAAAATGAGATGAAAAATTCATGTTACCAGTTTTCAGTCAGCAATTAGATCTTGCAAAGCATTTTTTGATAAAATGAAAGAGACAAAAATCAAGTGGCAAGAGTTTACATGGGCAGCAGTAATTGAGGCAAGGATTTGTGGGAAAATATAAAATACTGTACAGGAAACATCCTTGCTGATCAGATAGAAAGCTGATCCATATTGCTGTAATGTGTAATAAATGAAAACCCCACACATTTGACAAAACAAAGGTAAGCAGAAGGAAAATGTATCCTAGGAGAGCATGAGAGAGCCCAGACCCAGAGGCTATTCCAGATCTGTTTGCACAACTGCCTTTAGACCTCACCACAGAGCCAGATGTTGCTGCTAGAGTCTTCCCAAGCTTGGCATCTGGGTCCTGGCATGCCCCGGGAGCAGCCTGGGGTGCTACTCCCTCATTAGGGTAGGTGCACAAACATAAAGGCTGGGTGAATTGCTTATTGTCTCAGCTGAAAGATCTGATTTGCTTCAGAGTGTAGATCCCCTAGACCACAAATGTGAAATACTTGAGTAAAGATGTCACAGATTAAATATTTCTCACTCTATACGAAAACATGTACATCTATTAAATCTGATTTCCCTTTTTTCTATTGGTAGGAAGCTCTTCACACACCCACCCCCTTCTCCCAGACTTCAGGCTCTGTGTGGTAGTACTTCTCCCAATTTATAGGAATTTGTAATGACATTCATAAGGCTTAAAAATTGTATGAGTTTTCAGGCTGAATCTTAGAAGGTTCTTGTAGCCTTTGCACAGGATATGTCCATCACTGGTTGCCATATTCTGTCCTAAACAGACAGGATTTCACCCACACAATAGGGATACTGAGCAGTAACTGTAAGCCAGATCTTCAGCTGGCACAAGCTGCACTATGCTTAATCAACTTCAGTGTGAAGCTATGCCAGTTTGTACCAGCTGGGCATTTAGCCCTTTGTCTGCCCCCACATAAAAACTGTGTTTATCTGCTTTTATTGAAGCTTTACATTTTCCATGTGAGCATAAGTAACCTTGTCACTTTAGAGCCAAAAATGACATTTTATTTCATTTCCCATTTCTGCTCCGTCTCCATCCATCTTGAGAATTAAATGCACACAGGGGAGGGCAAGTAAACTACTTAGGAACATCTGGGATGCATAGAGTCTCTGTTCCAATCTCCAGGGAGAGCAACCCATTTGCACAGTACGTCTGGGGAGCATAGAGCTATTACAGGAATCAGTGGTTACTTCAAAGATTTAGTGGGATATCCAAATCTTGCTGTGCTCCTTTCCCTTCACCCACCCTTGGTGGCTCCTATCTCAGACCAAATAAGTCAGTAAAGGACAGATGCTATATGAGGGACAATGGACTTGGTCTCTGTGCCAAAATCCTGAAATAGCCGTGTATTTGCAGTTTCCTGGGTCTCCCTGCTTCAGGCTGGATGAGATTGCTATAAAGTCATGTCTGCTTGTGCAAACCTGAATACATGAGCAGTCATGTATCCACCAGTGCTATTGATTTCAACTTCAGTGTCTAAGTGCTCACCACATGAGTAAGGCTTGAACATAATAGCCTTCTGATAGTGTTCCAAGTTTGGGGGGATATATGAAGGTTAATTGAAGCTACAGACTTGGCAACTTGCCTCAAATGGCTGTGTGCCATGGTGTTTGGGGATTTTAGCTGTTAAATGTATAAGTAATTGCTCTTTACCAAATGCTTTAGGGAGAAGAAAAATCACCAAATCTAACAATTTAACATACAAAATTCTCCATGCAAAAAGCTAAAGCAAACCCAAACATTCAATATATGTAAGGTAAGCCTTGGTACTGGGACTGCTATCTAGCACCAAACACCATGTTCCTGCTTCTGAAGGCATTTATCAGGAAATTATTGGCTCAGTAGATTTAATCTTGCTGTACAACAGTGATATTTATGAGAAGAGCCAGGCTCATGTTGCCTACCTGGAGACCTGGCATACAAAAAGGCAGCAGGCAGACTGAGTCTTTTTAAGCCCATACTTTTCCCATCTGTCTGTCCTTCTGCACCACGGAGGTTTACTGGCCCCACACCATGTTATCAGCACAAAATGTGTGTACCAGCCACTCTAGGAGAGGGTTTGATATCCAAAGATTCAGCAGATAAGATACACTGGGTGAAGAATTCACAAGGCAAGCTAATAGGATGAATTTTGAATTGTGAACTGAAGGAAATTGTTCATTTTTCCCATCCCTGCTGTAGAGGTCTTAACCTCCAGCAAAGGAGTCATGTGGACAGTCAGAAAAATAGTGACTGATACTAAATAGAACAGAGTACATCTGGCAGTACCCTTAATGAGTACTGCTGCAGAGGGTACGTTTGTGTTCACATGGTAGGCTTTAGACCTTTCCTAAAGCAATAGATCTTCTCCCAGCCACTGCCTTGATGCTGAGGGGCACAATGGATTTCTCAGCTAGGTTATTGTTGCTCACATTTTAACAGTTTAAATACTTTCTGTCAAAGCCTGATGATCTGATAATGTATAACAAGAATATATGAAATATTCATGTTACTGTGGCCAGAGATAAAAAAGGGAGTACTTTGAGTCAAAACCTCAGGATAAATGATAATCAACATATTCCCAGGATATTAGGAATATCCTTTGGACTCTGGCTTCAGGAGAATGCTATAAAATCAACGTCTGTCTCTTTCTGAGGATGGCAGCATTAACTCAGCTGTGCCAGTCTGACTGCAGCAGTCAGCAGAAGTTGTGTATGCAGCCATAGAACTGCAACAGAGTCTGATCATCCTGATGAAATTACACTGATCTAATTTGCACGCTGTGAAGACATTTGGCACTGGCTGGATCTGAGCCGTGACATCTTCATTGGAACTAAAAGTACACTAAGAAGTGACATTACATTTCATACTCTTTTGTGCCAGACTGTGGCATTTCTTCCTCTTTAAAGGCATTATTTCAAGAACATTTAATTTGGCTTTGATATGTCTGCCATTTTGCTATGCAGGAATGTACTGAGCCAGAAAAGCTCAGCTGTAATAAAGTTTGGCACCATCAGCCCACCATATACCTGCACCATCCTGTGCAATTTAATTGGCATTCAGTGGGTTGATAAATGGATTGGCTTAATGAGACAATATACGTGACATATGCAGGACTCTCCTGAGGAATAAGATTCATTTTTGCACTTCACACATCAACATGCTACAGATACCAACACAGTCACCTCCAGCAGCTGTGCCATAACCAATGACATGCCTTCCAGTGTGTTGACCAATATCTCTGCTATCTCTCAAACTAGCTTTACATAATTTCCCATTTAAGCATTTTCCTTACTGAATTTTTTCATTGTCTTTCTGATTGCAAAAATAAAGAAAGATACTGTAACTGCCTTTAAAAGCTCCCGTATAGTATAATATCCGTATATTTTTCTGATATAAATCAAAAGCCTATCTTCATAGCTTTATGAGGATCTCTGCCTCCATGTTTAGAAAAAGCTTCTAGTTGTAGTTTCAAAGTAGTATAAGTAAAAAATAAAAATATTCAGTAAAAAACCAAAAAAGTAAAGATCTATGTTATGCAGTTGTAAATTACTGTGAGTAAGCATGACCTATTCTCAAAGGTTCATTTGTATGGAAGAATTAGATTTATATTAGAGCCATCTCTGAATCCAGTGTGAGGATGGAATCTCTGGGAAGTTGCAGAATAGCTGACAAAGGGGAAGCATTTCAGTGCTATTACAGTACAAAAAATTTCCGATTGCTGAAAAACTTTATTCAGACTTTTTTTCAAAACAAATCTAATTTTGCCTTAGTCAGAAATGGACGAAAGATCATCAGTAACATCAGGGATCTGGTTCAGTGTTTAAAAAACAGAAGTTTCATGGTAGATCTTTGAATTTTTCCTTTCAGATGTATCCATGAATGTAATCAACATCCTTTGATGTTTTTCACAGTCCTGCATCTTGGGGTTATAGACCCTTTAAGAATTAGGATTTAGCAACAATCCAGAGGGCTAATCTGTCTTGCATGGACAAGAGATATATATATCCAGCTTTCTGGGATTTTACAAATCTTGAAAAACAGAAACAGAAAACATTAACCCTCTTACACAACACACACAGACTTAGTTTCTTAGCTGACCTAAAAATATACACATATATGCCCCTTATTTTAGGGAAAAAACATTTAGTATGACCAAGTTCTCAGTCATCATTACCACCAGGATAATGAAGATAAAATGCAAGCAGTTTTATTGGTCTTTCTCCTCTGGTGTAATTCTGAGGGCCAGATTCAGATGCTTTAGGTGAACCAGTTGTTTATCAAGATATAGAAAGGAATCATTACCAAAGAGCTGGAAAAATTTGTCAAAATCATGTAGGCATGATGAAAACTGAGAACCAGAGCACTCTTTTCCTGTTTTGCCCTTGAGAAACTGTGTTAGGATTTTCAAAGGAACCTTAGGGAATAAGGAGCCAAACTCCTACTGAATGTACATTCATATTAATATATTAAATTCCTTGTTTCTTTTGGAAAAAAAAGCTAGTCCACATGCCCAAGAATGTACACTACAGCAATGGCCAATACTTCAACCTGGAAAAGAAAATCTGGCAGAGGCAAAGAGGTGAGTAAGGCTGCAGCTGGCTGTTGCTGAGCTGTGCTCTGGGCTATCTCAGTACCTGCCACTGGCTTCTTGTCCATAACGTGGAAGAAGCCCACGTATCACTGCCTCTGATTTCAACTGGGTGCCAGTTTGATGCTTGCAATTCTGCTCTAAGGAAAGCCTCATACATGCAAATAAGCCCAAGGAAACTAAAAAATGAAACGGTGTGTGACAGTTTCTAATTACTGTGTAAAAACAACATATGGAAACTTCATTGTCCATTTCATCCCTCAACATGTACTATCAAGTTAGATTTCTTTTGCTCAATCATTCTCTCTAGAGCATTTGGAGCTGTTTCACTTGTATTATATGAAGAAAAACAGCACTTGATATGAGCAATGTGATGGTTCTACTTTCTCTGTCTGAGCTTGTTAATCTCATGGAGAGTTTAAAAAAAAACAACAACCTTTCTGGGTTGGCAGAAATTGTAGTGTTACAAAAAAGTAATAATTTCTAAATTCTTTTTCGTAAGTATTCCATCCATGGTAATGAATCATATTTTAAAATGTATAAACATTGAGAAACAGGAGAATAATATAGTATTTAAACACAGCCATGGTAACTGCTAACAAGTAGAGAACATCACTTACTGATGTGTGTTTATGAGGTGCATTGTTGTAGATCAATGAAGGAATAGGGTGTATGACTTATTTTTTCTGTACAATTAAATAGGAGGAAGTATTCTTCTAAGCTTTTAAGTGTTTTCTCCTAGATTTCAAATTGAAATATTTGTGGAGGCGTAGGAGGCATGCAGGCATAGGAGAAAATTTGGAGGATCTGGTTGGGTCAAAGGAACAAAGCATACATCGAAGTCCCATTTTCTATGAGCAAAAGTCTTGCAGCCTTCCCTATCAAGCCCTGTGGCCACAGAAGCAGTCAGTTAATGAATCAGAAAAAAGCTGGTTACCAGATGTCCTTACTTATTAACACACACATTGCATTCTGTAATGGCATTCACTAAACAATCTGTGTGGAGCACGGAGCTGCTCTGTTTAAAGTCCCTTTTTCAAAAAAACACTTCTAACTTTTCTTCCTCTGTGATTGATTTCAGGTTAGCTGTTGTTTAAGATGCTGCCAGGCATTTTGTCTAATTGAAATTTCTCCCCCGTTCTGAAGGTTCCTAAGGTACCTAGAAAAACAAAACAGTTTTCAGCATTTATCCTTTTACTCTTCCTTCCAAAATGATAATGAAATAAGATAAAATAAATAAAAAAATATTAACTTAAAAGCAAAGCAGGAGAGAAACCAATTCTCTTTGATGGGTTTCCACTGCTGCTAATTTTAATGCCACCCATTGTTCAGCTCTGCAGTCTAATTTTATGTTAATATCCTGAAAGTTGTCAAATCTTGGCAAAACCTATGCATAAATTACACAGAAAGTAGCTCACAGGAGGGGGAAAGTAATGACTGTCATGGTTAGCCAAACCCATTAATAGTCTGACAAGCAATAACCCAAGAGCTCTGGTCAACTGCTGCAGACATCTGTGAAACTTTTGCAATTAATTTTTTTTTGGAGGAGGTATCAGCTGTGAAATAGCACATAAGTGACTGATTATTATCAGCTCTGCTGGTGAGGGCAGAACTGATCAACTCCAAGCATTCATCCTTCTACCACATTATTGGTGTATGAATACAAAGTTTTATTTTTTCCTTATTTTTAAGGCACTCTAATCTCCAGAAAGGGAGAAGGAGTAGTTGCAGATGAGCAGCACTTATACATATCAGCAGTTTCCAAAGAACTTTACAGAGGTCATTAGCATTATCTCTGTCTGTAAAGTGAAGAAACTGAGGCAGGGTTAATATCTGTGTGCTCATGCACAGAACATGAGTGAGGCAGAGAAATGGATAGAGGGGCTTTCCTGAAGTCAGATATTAAGCCAGAGATATGTCTGCTCTATCAGACACTGCTCTAGAAAACTGTGAGGTCATCTCTTTAAAAGCTGGAAAGAGCACACTGCGCTGAGAAAAATGTAGCTCTTTGGTAAATGATTTATCAAGTTTTTGATCAAACAAGTTTCCCTGAATTCTTGTTTATAGGCTGAAGGGTCAGCTCAGATCTGTTCCGTGTTTCCTCTTGAATATAAAATGCGTGGGGGAAACTGCTTTATAATTGGGTTTGCCTGATAAAGGTCTGCTGCACCGAAGTGCAGGCCTGTTAAAATTGAAAATGCATACATTTTAGTTTCTCAATTAATACTCAACATGGCTGACATGCTCACAAGGAGCCACTGATCTGAAAAGAAGTGTGTTATGCCCTGTTGCATTATTTTACCTGTTTTTTCCTTCTGTTTTTGTAGAAAATCTAAAATCCTGATAAGCATTTGTCACTAGTACACAGCATTTTTATCTTTAACAGGATGCCATTACTGGAAGTTTTGACTGAATTAAATGCTACGTACTTCCTTAAAAGCTTTTTCTTAGGCAAGGAAATTCTATTTTTTTTTCTAAGTAGGTTGTCTGAAATGTTGTCACTATGGTACAAAATAATCCAGTTGATGCTAAAGCCAAAAGCAAAACCTCTAAAAATCCTCAGGCACCATGATTTATATGGAATGCTATACCACTAAAGAAAATAATTGCTCTCGCTAGTATTAATGAACAGATAATTAACATGATAAAATGCATGGGGCATATAAAAGTGCAGCCATATCTGATTTTTTGACTACAATATAGATCTTTATGTAGTGTTATAACACAGCCATTACATTTTAGATCTCTAATTTTTATGCTTCACTTTTTTCATTCTGCATCTTGAACTGGGCTAAAGCTTAGAGGACAGCACAGAATGAGCAGGCACTTTAGCATGTGTTCTGAAAAAATTAAAAGAAATGTTGCTCCAAGAATGGGATTTTTAAAACCAAACTTACCTTGGAAAACACAAGAAAAAGGGACATGGTAAATGTAGCACATAAACTGATGCCCACAGTCTGGAAAACAAGTTTGCTACTGCCTTGGGACACATAATTTTTAGAAATAATGGACCATTTGGCAGTTCTGCACATGTCACCAAGCATGGTTGGAAACACCATGGGCTTTGCTTTATTAATATACATGATTTGAAATAAATTCCCTCTGAAATGCTGGAGAAGTCCTCAAAACAACTAATTCACGTGACCTTTCATTATTTAAGGCAGTCTTTATACTCAGGCTGTCCTGTGCTCTCAGAAAAGATAAATATTATCTAGTCTACTGTTTTTCATCCCCAAACTCTGGCAGAAAGCAGTTCTGTGGGATAGATTGCAGTGCACAGATGGGAAACTATAAGTGGGCATTTACTTGGGGTGCTGCCTCATTCCAATTAGAAGACAGATAAAGGAAAAACAGAATCTTGATCTTGATTCTGTGAGCCACTTCAAACTGAATTTAGCAGACATTCCCACTGTAAGGAATCTGTTTCTAACAGGATAGCGCACACTGCCTTTTCTAGAAGGGTCCTTGAAAGGAGCCTGAGCAGTGACAGTGGAGAGTTCAGGCACTTCCACCGTGCCACAGTCATTGCACTCCTAGGAATCCTAAAGGTGACCAGTACAGACAGAAGAAGGGCTAAGGGACCAGAAAACTCCTTCAAGTCCAGCCCTGTGCACGGTGCAGGGAAGTGGGTGAGAGGGTGACCACTTCTTCCACTTTATTTCTGGGAGCTTCAACCCTGCCGAGTCCTGTCACTCCTGCAGTACAATCTCTGCCATTGTGCTCAGCCCTGCACTGAGGCTGAATGCCTGAGGTGCCCTTCTGCCCTTGTGTATCTCTGCAGACACGGACACTATTTAGCTTTTGGTTCCCCAACTGAGCCAGCCCTTGTTATTTAAAAGCCTCTTTTCTCTTGACCATCGGTTATTTCGAGGAGAAGGATTTGAAGGACCCCCTTTTTTGCCCTCGGCCACAGAAACTTCAATAGAATGTTTAGGTTGGACAAAGGCCTGCTTGGAATTAATATAGCTGCACTTTTTGTTGAGAAGCTTATTTATAAATTAAATCTATGCATTTTTAAATTGTATTTTCCTTGATATCTTAATATATATTTTTGTATATATATTATACATATATATATATATATATATATGAAAATAAAACAAGGGCAGAAGAAATATCAGGTTTTCCTAGTGTCAAGAAGATGAATGAAGGGGATATTCCATTTTAAAAATTATGGTTGTTTAAACCACATAATTTGCTTAATTCATAATTTTTCCCCTTCCCACCCTTTGCCCCTTCCTTTTCATGAGGAGAAGGTCAAGATTTTGATTTTCTTTTTTGATCTACAGCAATTATTCTACACCAGTAAATTAAACTTACTTGTGACTGCTCTCTGGCATATGGCGCAAGCTGGCCTACATCCATGCCATGAAACTGTCTCACTTGTCCAAAGAGTCTTTGTGTTCATGCTACCTAGGGGGAAAGGTCCCTGAGAATTGTTTGGAACTGTTGTAGCTGGGAAAAGCCAGGAGTGTGTCAGGGATTCTTTTAGCAATTTAACAGTGTAGACAATGAAATTCCAGTGCATGGAAGCATTTCCCTGGCACTTTTAAGTGTACTAGTCTAGACCCAGCTACTGTGGTCAAAATCTGCTTCTCCTGTTCACCTAAATAACTCCAGTGAAGTCAGCTGTGAGATTGGCTGTAAAACAAGAATTCTGTTTTGCAAATTATTTCAAGCATTTGGCCTTCATTCTACATTGGGGAAAAAGCAAACAACCCACAACCTTGAGCTTTCAAATTTTTAAGATTAAGCAACATAGCTGAGAACTATCCAAACAACAAATGACCAAGTGGCCAATATGTTCATCTAGAATGTAGGGTCTCATGTTGAAATCTCTATCTTCTGTATGTGAGAAAGGCCTTTTCCTGATGAGTGATGTTTCTGATGAGTTTAGGAATCCGGTATATAGGGAACTCAAAATATCAGGAATTCTGGTGCTCCAAATGGTTTTATTTTTTACATTAGCATGAAGCCTTAGCCTGAAGCTGAGGAAATTCCAATAATGAAGTACCTTTACTATGGAAAAAGTGTTTTTTAAAGATATCCTGGTAATTTACAGGATGTGATTCCAGAAATTCAAAAACCCCCCAAAAACCAAACCCACAAAACAACCCAGACCCCAAATCAACTCAGCCTAAACTTCAGTAGTGCCTAAGACATTTGCCTAAGTAATGTCTCATCCCAGATCTCACAAGAGTTCAGATAGGTCAGGAATTTTCCCATACAAAAGTTTTTATTTTGGAATTAAATTAATTTGTGCATAAATTTAGTGAAGTAAAAATATTCAAAAATACACCAGCTTTGAGAGTAATGTTTTAGAAAAAATACTGTGAAGCATTTGATAATCTTTTCAAATATAAAATATCAAGCTTTTTTTGGAAAATATTTTCATTTGACTTTCATCTCATAGGAGAAAATCAGAAAATAATTTTATATGTTAACACATATATATTCACATGAAAAATATAAACAAATCAAACAGTTTGGGATGTGGGTCTGAATATTTTATTTTGATTCTTGCTTGAAAAATTGGCAATTTTATTTTGCACCTTTTATTCCCAAATGAAAAATAAAATCAATCCCAGCTTTATTAAAGACCTTTTTAGTGGTAGTATAGGGTTTGCATATAAAGCTAATTTTCTGGAAAAACAATGACTAAAAAAAATATTTGTTATAATTCTCTGAAAAATATTTTTAATTTTAATTGTGCTAGACATGCTTTTTCATTATGGTTTTCCATATGTCAGGTCAGATTCATATTTATTCACTTCAGTTGTTTTCTATAATGTCTCCATATGGAAAAAAGAGACAAACAGGCCATAGCTGTAAAATTTTGCAAAAAAAAAGCTTGATAATTAATTGAAAAAAATTACCTCTAAATAGAATATTATTAGTGTATAATCCATTTAAACACAGACACAACAAACCATACATGAACCTTTATCAGAGACACTTTCACACGCAAATGGTTGGCCTCACACTAGAGCATCATAGGCACAAACCCCATACAATCCATCCACAGTCGCACATTAAACTCACTTTCTGCGTGATCCCACACATTAGGCTTATATTTTTGGAATTTTTGGGGTTATCCAGCATTAACTATAAGCACATCCCTTTGGACCTTGCATCAAGCTGCTGCTGATGACTCTGCTACAGCAGTCAGAATGTGACCTGCACACTCCCACAGGTGTGGATGCACATGCTGTGCCTGCCTTCAGCAAGGGCTTGGGACGAGTCAGTCTCTGCAGGCATGGAAACCCCCACCCCGGGATGAAAGTAGGCAGTAGGTCTACTGAATTTACTAATTAGTCAGAGGACGGAGGAAAAAATAGGGTGAATCCCTTGAGCAGAGAGCGCAGGAAAGGGACTTTTGTGTTTGAAGCTATTCACTTGTGTGATTCTGAGAGAAGAGGGGAAAGGGGATCTTGCTCGTTGTATGATATTAATTCCCTGGGCAGAGAGCTGGCTGATGGCCACTCAGAAATACCCCATTAATACACAGGTCAGCTGATTTCCTACAGCCCTCCTAGACTCAGGCATTTTATTGACACCTGCCTCCAAAGAGAGCATGATGGTTGGACATGAAAGACTTGGAGAGCAACAACTGACCGAGGGCTACCTACAGCAACACCCAACACTGAAGAGAGGATCATGGTGTTGCAGTAGCCTCATGGAGGTGAGGCTGCCTGTTTGGAGTCAGCCAGGGGCAGAGCCAGAACCAAATCTAAAATGAAAAATATAAAGAGGTTTTTCTGCTTGAAGTTCTTTTTTTTTTTAATGTACATGATATTAAACTCACATCCTTTGTCTGTAATGCAGTCCTGCTGCATTTGACACCATTCTAAGCAAAGATATGAATGATTCAGAGGAAAATACCCACTGAAGCCTACAATATTTGTCACTGGCAACAGTGTAGACTAAGTTCATGAGTTCTGATTTTTTGTAATTGTAATGATCTCAGATGATAAAATACACTAAGCAAACTGGTAATCCATTTACATTCTAGTACAGGACTTCCAGAATAAAAATTGTAGGTTGGATTGAAAAAATGTCAGTCATTGCAGAAGGCTTAACGGCTTATGATTTCTTTATTATTTTGTATGAAAGTACTTAGAAATCCAAATTCTACTGTGAAATGGAAATACTTTGGAAGGAAGTATCCATGATTAAAAGCGATACAGAAAAGCTGAAATATCAAGGTTACATACAAAACAGCTAGAATGAATGCACAGTGTCTTAACACAACAGCATTCTAACATTTTGATTTTTTTTAAATGAAGATGTATTATAACATCTGGAACCAGTATATTGTTTGATTCATTACCACCATCCATAGGAACAATTATATAAATATCAGAACTCTTTTTACATTTTCAAAATACTGCTATCTGCGTCCTCTTTCCAGGTATAGTTTAATATGTAAAATATATGAGATAAAGGGCTCTCAAGTATTCAGCTTTGGTCTACTGGAGTTCAGTAATGTTTGACTTAATTTACAACATGATAATTTTAAACAGAGCTAGGTTGTCTTACTACATGGTTATATACTTTATTCCCCAACTTATGAAAGATAAGTGAATCATGGTCTCTTCCAGATTTTATTACTTAATAGGAGCTATCTTGCTTGCTTGCTATTACATTCTAATTCTCATTTATTTCTTATATATATGTATCTTCATGAATTATCATTTAATTCATTAGATCAGAGTGAAAAATTTTTATCCTCGAGGTCACTAAATGCATATTAAACTTTGGTGTTTGTTTTTTGGGTTCAACAGTAGGTTTTGGAATATCTGAGAAGAATGCTGTCCTTAGAAACTTGTTTATCAATAATCTTCAGATTCATATGTTTTTAATTGTTAAAATTTAAAGGAGCTATTATTCAAGACATATTTTATGAGTTGTGTGTTTCCAAGTCAAATATTCTGATTTAGGGATGTGAATCTAAAGAACTTCAATCTGAAGTTAATCTTTGTAAATCAGGCTAGAGTGGATTAAAATACAAGAAAGGGAAAAACCTTACTACAGGTTAATGAAATGGACTGAATCTAATCCAAAAGAAACTAAGTGATTACAAATTGAAGATTACTGCAGAATAAGTCCCCTGTAATCCTTCCATAGTTGACATTGGATGTGTCACTTTCTAAAGACAGGTCTATTAGAGTTTAATTCCTTCAGTGATTTTTTGAAATTATTTTCCAGAGCACTGAATTGTCTTATATAACTAGTTCACTGCAGTTCTGATGGGATTCAAAAAATCCTTCTCCACTTTGTTTATAACTCATAGAGAAATCTGCACCTTGATTGTTTTTAAGAAGAGGGTTGAGTATTTTTTGCTTATTTTTAAAAGAAAAAAAAAAACTTTTCAACATCTCTTCCTGCATTTCTCACCCTAAGCAAATTTAAAGTATAAGTTATTAGAATAAAATCTTTTGCATGTTTGGCTTTGATCAAAACGACCTCGCACCGGGTGGGTGGTTTGCATGGGATGTACTTGGCCGTGTGTGCAGTTAGGACACGCCACTGGTCCTCTTCCTTGCTCTCATTGCTGCTGAGTATCAGTAATTCTGGTCCTTCACTCATACAAGTTTCAGGGAAAAGAAATAGTATATTTATTAATGTATTCTCATTGAATTTTATTGGATTAGGAGAAGATTTAAACAAGCAAGAAAAATTGGTATTCATAGAAGAAGATAGAGTAATAGAAGTATTTGTACAACAGCAGTGCAGCAGTGCCATATCTTACCAGATCAGTGCAATTTCACTGATTGTATTGAAGTCAGAGTGGTTAACAGCCAAAACTCTCTTTCAACTGTAATTGGTGTCTTAAAACTTATATAAATCAATGTAAATTTCTGCACTAACAGAAAGTTACCTACATAACTGTCAGACAAAAACTTTTATTTTTTATAATAATGCACACAGAAAGAGTGGTGAATTTAGAAAATTCTAGCTGAGAAGAAACTACCATGTTAGAATTCTCATTGCGGTGAAGATGTAGAAGCAAGACAAAGCACACATGATTAAGGTACTGATCTTGTTCTTATTTCTTTAACTGTCTTTAATATTCCAGGCAAGATCCTTAACTATTTTATTCTCCAGTCTCTCCAAGTATTAGTTAAGATTGGGGTACTTCATAATCTTTGCAAACTGTTTTTTTATTAATCACTACATATGTGCACATATAAAGTGGGTCATATTCATCTTTGTTACTTTTAATTTCTGTAGCAATATATGGTATTTTTGGTAAAGAGGTGATTTTCATATGAAGGTTAGATTTGAATCCACATAAGGCACTGCCTATGATCTGGACAGCATCTTTGTCAACACAGCATTGCTGGCAGTATGCATTAGTAGAAATGCAATGTGACCTGCACCAGCATATGACAGTCTAAATGTTTTTTCATCAATCATTCTGAGAACTTGCAGAATATGTCCTCCTTCTGGATGTCCAGAAACATTATGCCCCATGCTCCAAAAATCCTACAGCTGTTTTGCAGATGAAAGGAGGAAGAAAGACATTGTTGCAAAATTAAGTTAAACTGCTCCTTTCTTTATCTAAGTGAAGATTTTATAAGCAAGAAATGTGGAAAGAATTTATAAGCAAGGATTTATAAACAAGGAATGCATATTATAATAAAAAGTAATCCAGGGTCCTTTAATATCTGTGAGACTTCTAAGAGGAAATATTTCCTTGCTTAATCCAGTAAAAGTTCTAAAACTGATGACTCTTTCCAGACTGCTTAGTACTGACCAGTTCTTTGTGGCAATCTCACAGGCTTTGTACCATCAGAGGAAATATTTCTGCCTCGTGTTAATGGGCTGGGATTAGTCTGAAGGGCAAGCAGGGAATTTAATCTCTCTAGTATCCTCTACATGCACTTTCAATGCAAAGACATAACAAACTTCCTGTAGGTCAGGAAACTGACACAATAAAGCAACAGCACATTAAACATTTTAAATCTCTAGGGCAACAGACATGGTGATGGATGACTCATACCCAGCTAGTCATCTCTTGAGTAATCAAGTGAATAAACTTTAAAGTGATAGTGGCTATATTCTTCATTAGAAGCTCTCACGCCTGTGGTTGACTTGATGGCATCTAAGACCAAGAGCTTAAGGGTTTCTTGAAGGGTTTTGGTGTGTCACCTCTGATCGCTGTCCCCAGTATATTTCATTGTTTATTTATGGCCAGAAGCCACACCCTGCTAAAAGTCTGCAAAAGCCAGTCCTGCAGCAGCTTTGCTGCTTTACAGGTTTGTGTTTACAGCTCCTTCTCTCTTAGCAGCAGTACTTCTGCAGCATCCGTGGTCATCTGAAGGC
Organism: Geospiza fortis; assembly: GCF_000277835.1. Classification (NCBI taxonomy): domain Eukaryota; kingdom Metazoa; phylum Chordata; class Aves; order Passeriformes; family Thraupidae; genus Geospiza; species Geospiza fortis. Next base: position 22,043,685 of record NW_005054298.1, on the reverse strand, counting down.
ACAGAACCACCAAGTGTGTATGCCTATTACTGTACCCCTCATTTGGTCACCATCTGATCCCCATTACTTCTTCCAGTATTTCAAAAGTGTTGCTGACAAGATGCTCTCTCACTTGATATAATTTACTGCAATCTCCTGTATGCTTTGTGTGCTTTTAGTCTGCTTTACAGAGTATGAAAAAAAATCTCATTGCCTCAAGTTTAAACCAATCTAACCCAAGAGAAGTCTTGTCCTTTTTTACTGATAATCCCTATTAGTTCTTTAGAAGCATGAATCCCAAGGCTGGTGCATTGGAAGGCCAGAAAAGATGATTCCCTTGGATCACATCGCATACCTGATCTCTATTTAACCTACAATTATATCCCAAGAACTGTCAGTCTGAAGAATTCTTTGAAATGGCTCAATCTGTTTTCCCCATCCATGTTTTCACTCGTCACACCAGTCATCAGTAACCTTAAGTAACTCAGAGTAAATTACAGAAACTGTATGTTTTTAAAAATGTAGGAAATTTACCCTAACTTCTTGTCTTAAGTTAAAATGGTGCTTCCTTACACATACAGACACACACACATATATATGTTCTTGTGTTTGGGATGAATTTTAGCATAACTCAGAGGGTTGTAAAATGGTTGAAAGCTCTCTCTTTATCTAGCAAGGATAATCTTAAAGAATAATCAAGTGCCTCCACAGCCTTGTTTTGCTTCACCTAACAGTATATTCAAATACTTTATCATTTACCGAGGTGTTCAGGTACTCAGGACACCAAGGGTTTTTATTGCTGTAGAATCAGTGAACACTAATTTACAGAAAGCAGAGAATCTGTCTAAAGTTTTGTGTCTCAGAATAGATTATCCATAATTTGGGTTTTAAAATATAAGACAAGTTAAGGGATGTAGCGTTGAAGTTCTGGGATGGATCTGACTTAATTTAGACTGCATGGTTACGAATGCAGGGACATTTTTAGCTTCCTGAACTTTTAGTTGTTTGTCTCTATTAAAAAAAACCCAAACCAAATGGAAATATAAGTTAAAATGACAAGAAATAAGAGTTCTGGTCCAAGGCACCGTTTAAAAAATATTCAGATACCAAATGACTGTTGGAGATACATAACCCTTTATAAAAACATGCATGAATCTACACTTCTTGGAAGTCCAGACTTTTTTGTTACTAACATATCATGACCTTGCCTGCAAAAAATTTTTACATGAAGTATCATTAATCATTAATACTATTAGAGATTCAACACAACAGAACTAAATTAATCTCAATTTACTAAAACATTAACATACCAACAGCTAACTTTGTTAAATCATAACACTATGACTAAACTACTAAATCTCAGGGCCAGTATAACAAACAATGTAACTGAAGTTTAAATTTATTCCTACACATTTCCTTTTTTGGAAAAACAGAACAAGTTGTTGGCTTTGCTATGGTGACATTTTATTTTGTGATTAATTTTAAAAAAACCTTGTAAAAACTATAAACTCATTTTAATTTGACAAGCATTTGGTAATTAATTTTCAAACAATGCTATGGGAATCTAAGAAGCACTCTTCATTTGACATGTATTTTATAATTTATTTTAAAACAATGCTGCACAAATCTGCAAAGGCATTATTCATTTGAGAGTTCATTAATTATGCAAATGAGTTGCAATTAACAAATCTGTTCTGAGGATGGCATTTGCATAATAATGAACTTCATGTTTGTGACATTATTTAATAAGATACCTTTGTGCATTTTTAAACAAAACACCCTTGTGAATAATTCGGATAAAAATGGACAACTAGTCAGTAGCATTAAAAACCAAAATACTACCAAGAGAAACCTCACTAAAATAAATCATATCGCCTAAGCTCTCTGTAATAAAAAGGTAAAAGCCGATTCTTTTATTAGCCTCTCCCTTCCAAAAAAGAGACTTTTTCATTCATGGTGTTTTCAAAATGGTGCTAAGGAATAGCATTGGGAAAGAACCGGTATTTATCAAGACAGCTGGAAATAAACAAATGAATGCAAACACCTATTTAGCATTGCTGCTCTGTGACACATAGATTGAGTCTCTGCAATGATGGATCTCATTACAATCTTATGTGCAGCATGTGAGCCAAAAGCATAGAGACGATCTTTTGCTTGGTTGCATGGTTAGCAAATGGCAGCAGCACCAAAAACATAATTTGAATTAAATGTTCTTGCAAAAGCAGAATGGCTGAGTAAAGGCCTTTTGTTTTCACCACTGCAGCGCTGAGTTACAGATAACTGCAGCCAGGGATCTGAATTCCTACACATCCCATGCAGAGCCTCAAGCAGCAAAGTTTTTTGGGCAATGTGGACATGCATGGTCATGAAGGCAAGATTCTCAGCATGAAGAAAAAGGACCTCAGTCAATCCTGAAGCCTTTGTGATACCTATATTTGTGTTTAGCCCAAGATGATGTTGCTTGGCAACGCTCTGGCAGAGTCTTGGTCCTCTGATGGAGGCAGTGAATCAGTGATGCGACTGATAAATTCACAGTGGCACCTTCTAGGTGCATTGCCTGAAAGCTCAGAAGGCTGGAAATCCTTAGACAGGGCTTGGATCATTCCCTAGTGCCGGTGACTTTCCTCTGGCATCTCTTATATTTATTATTCTGCCGTCTGTCACTGATGAGAAATTATTGTTTAGCATAGCTGTGTGTGAATTCTCCAGGACTCGGTCAAGTGCTTTGAAACGCACATGACAGCAGCTTCCATCTGAGAATGCATATCCAATAAAGGCAGGCAAAACCAGCATAAAAATACATAGAAAAAAATGAAAGAAATAACTGCAAAAGTTCTCCAAAATCTACAGTAGATGGAAAACAAAACCTTAATTGGCTATTTTTGGTAGAATACTTTAAAGTAAAGAGAAGGAGGGAAAAAAGGAGAGAGTATGACAATTTTTTTTTTATTATAAGATTTGACTGGTGTTATGTTCTTTTCCATATTTATACTCAGGAAAGCCCAAGATGAGCATTTATTAACAGTAGCATTTACAATGGTGGCAAGGAATTTCAGTAGAGAATGATATTACTTGTGTCAGACAAGATATGGGAACTTCCCATCTGAGAGAACTTACAGTTGAATGGACAAGATAGAGAGGATTTGGGTAGAAGGGGATAAAACAGATAAAATAGTGACATTTTGAGATGTCATATTAGGCACTTTTTTGTGCCTTTATAAAGCTCAAAGAGATAGGGTTTTGCTTGGAGACAAAAAAGGCATGGAGATGGGAAGCAAGAGAAAGGTGACCTGAACAGAAAGGCAAGGCAGAATAAAGTAATGGTGTCAAAGGGTTTGGAAACCTGTCAAAGGTTAGAGAACAGGACAGAGAACAGGACATTAAAAAAACAGGAGGACTCCACAAAGTACTACCAACCACTGATTCATGCTTAACCGTTGGCAATCTAGCCCTTAAACTCCATTCCAAGTGGGAGTTTACTCGAAACAGCTCATCATAGAAAAGCTAAACACATCTCAACCTAAACACTTGAGCACTACTCCTAATGCTTCCAGCCACATCATTTACTGCATCCTACAGCCTACGTATATCCTTGCACATGTACTTGATGAGTGTGCAAAAGTCATTCTTGGCAACATCTGGAGAAGGCCCAGCTGTAGCTGTTTCCCTTCAGTTCCTTCTTCCACATGGCAATTAGCTGATATCAGCAGCAACTTCTGGATAGTTTTTGGGTTTTGTTGCATTTTTTGCTCTGGCATGTACAAAGAACTTATGTATTAACATTTTCATTTCAGGAGGGATGAGAGGAAAAATTCTGCATTTCAGCCCGTCCCACTGGGGTGTTGCAGTGATGCCAGTCTTCAAGGCATCCCCAGTATGGAAGAGAGATCATGCTGTTTCTTTTGTGTGAACAATTGAACAGGAGTTATCCCTCAGTACAAAATGAGTAGGGGAGGAAGTTCTAACAGAGGTCAAATGTCTGTTATTTTACATTATGCATAAATACGTGACAGTGTGAAAAGAAAAAACTAGAGATATGGTTATTAGATGATAAAGTGATCACTCCTGAGGAGTGGCCATGTTACCTTGGTGCTGCCTTTTTATCTTCTTTTTACAATATGTGTATGTTTAATTGTCAGCTCCACTGCTCATATTTCTTCTGAGCATCCTTCTCTGGGTGCCCAGCCATGCAATGGTGTCCCACAAGTGTTTGGCATGCTGCTGGTGCTCCTGTCTTCCCTCAGAGCACAGAGACTGCTCCTTCCTTCAAGCCTGTCCCACTGCTTCAGCTTCAGTCTAGTTCTATTCACAGACTTTAAATGATTTTGATAATCTTCTCCTTTGTGATCCCACTGCCAGGAACTAGCCCTTCACTGGAATTAATCAATGATGCTTTACATGGGCAATTACAGATGCTACCTGATAGCTTGTTGGTCTTTGTGTCTTTCCCTGCTTCTTACTTCCTGACAGCTTTAACACAGCTTTTTTTTTTTTTTTAATCAGCCAGTTGGAATCTGCATGAAAAGGCTAATGGTCTGAATACACACCCTGCTCTGGAGCTGCTTAGCTCTGCAGATTCTCAGGGACACTTCCCTTGGAAAAGGTTTGCAGAACTGAGCTGATGGAGGTTTCAGTTATACATTCTGGGTAGAACTTTAAAATATGTAAAACTCTATAGAACTGCCCAAAGGAAACAGAGGGCTGCAGTGTTAGATTTAGAAAACAAGCAGAAACAGTTTTATGAAGACAGCCTAAATACACTATAAAAAATACAGGTGGATATTGCACTGGTGTTCTTTCATGGGTACTCGGCTGCGGATGTGCCCAGTGGTTTTGGTGTTTCCTTATTGCCCATAAAAGAGATTACTGAGAACTGTATTAGCACTGAATTAATACAGCTGGGCATAGCCTATGCTCCAACAAAAATGCCACACTTTTAGAGATTCCATAGCATTGCTATTAGTAGCTATATCCTGTCTACTGTAATAATATCGTGGGGGAGAGTGGGAATACTGAGGTTTCAAGGAGACTGTTATGGAAACAAAGGCCACGCTTGCTATAAGCTGCTGGGGAGAGGGAACTGAAAGGTTAAAGCTGTAGCTCTGTAATGAGCTGACCATTTTACTGTAGCCTGTGGCATATTTCTACTGTGTTTCACTCCCAGCTATTGACCTTTATGCTGTTAGATCGTGGGATTTCCTAGTTGTTCTATCTTTAACAGCCCTGCAAAGACTAGTCAGGGGTTTAGTACCAGAAAGTACTGTGAATTGATTTTGTAAATAGCTGCTTACTAGCTAGCAGTGCCCTAAATTCGAGGAAATTATGTTTATGAAGTATAACATAAAAATAACTAATTTTTACCTTCTATAGATAGAGAGACCCTTTCCACTGTTTTGTGCTAGCCTCTTATTTGTACTGCAAGACCAGTTCCCCTAGAATAATTGAATTCTATTTTGTACTGCTTTCCCCCTATGAACTGCCAATTCAATTTCAAAGGTTTAAAAGCAATAGATTAACTAAAATAATTGAAAAGCCTTTTTTTTTCCTCTTATGTACTCCCCTAACTCAGCTATTTCAAATGCTTGGTTCTATAAAGTGAATGTGTAAGAGAGTATAATGAATCATAGTGGTGTCTATGTATGTCTGTATAAGGCCCTGTTCAATCTCACTAGCTCTTTCAGTGAGATCTGGAAATCCCTTCTGCATAGTCATTTGTTTCCCATGGTGATCCCTTCGAAAATTAAACATGGGAGAAAGAGAACAACCTTGACCACATCCCATTTTTGACCTCTTTAAAATTCCTACATGCTCACTTGCTGTAGCACCAGGAGATGCTATTTTTGACCAAACTGCATATAACCATGAGCTGAATAATTGACAAGGAAAGAAACACTGTGCTGTGTATTTGTGAAAGGACATACAGACTCTGAATGCAGGAGGAGTAAGACCAGCAGCTGCAGTGGTCCTGCTGTGTGACCAGATCATTTTCCTGTGGTATTCTGGAAATTTCTGTAGCACTCATTCACATGTAGCCTTCAAATCAATGCAAAATTCTTACAAACATGGATGTTCAGAGAGAGCTATTGTCTGATTTAGAGTACATCCTTACTTCAATTTAATGTCTGGCTATAATGTTCTCCAATATTTCCAGAAGTTTCTCTTGAGTTATAGTTCTCTCGTTTAGCTCAGTATCAGATTTTTTCTACTTACTTGACCACGACACTCTATTTTGTTCAACACATTGAGTATAAGAGAGATTCCTAAAGCACAGATTGAGTCCTCAGCATTGCATAAATGATCTGCTGTGGTGTAGTGACTGTTTTCACTGGATCCTGCCAGAGCTTCTTTGTGGCACAGAGGAGGTAGCAGAAGGAAATGCCCCCTTCCTTTGTACTCACAATCTGTTCTTGCCAGCACAAATCTGTAATTATATAGGCTTGACTGTGGGCAATAGCTACATGGGAAAAATAAATTCTTTGACCTTCATAGTACATGTTGGGTAATTTCAAGCATAAAAACTTGTCATCAGACCTGCTCACTTGCAGAGTGTGTTATTCCTTTTTGTATTTCAGCCACCATCTTCACATCTCTTGTGGTATCAGTGTCATTGTTTTTAT
>NW_005054298.1:21926094-22037079 GCF_000277835.1 Geospiza fortis | reverse complement strand
CATCTCTAATAATTCCTTTCTAATCTGGTTATTTCCAACCTCGTTCTTCTTTCAGCTTAGGACCATTATACCTGTGTAACCATTAAGAGCTTCTTTGAAATGTGTCTTTATCCACCTGGTCACTGCTCCTAGAGGCTGTATAAATTCATGTTTTGATTGTAGTAAGTTAAGCTGATCTGTAAAATATCTGTTTCTGTTCTTCTCCCCAGTTGTGTTCTTGTTTATCTCTTTAGGTATGCAGAGCACTTGAAGACAAACAGGGCAAGGAATTTTCTAGGTCAGAATAGGTGCTTTGAGCACACCATGTGCTAAAAGCCTCTCTGTTTTTTTTCTCAAAACATGAGAAAACATAGTGAGTAAGGAAAACCCTGTGTAATAGATACATATAAGGTGATTATATTTTGCCTTTAACTTGAATACAGTTCTATTTGGTTGGTAGGAAAAAAGAGATAAAAGATTGTTAAAGAGGCTTAACTATAACTGAAATTAAGCACCCTTCTGCATTTTATAAATTCTACACATTGGGACACCAGAAGGAGGAGGGCTTTTAATCTTGTTTCCATTCTTTATTAAGATGCTTTGTGTAATTAGTTGCATTTCTATTGGAATAAATGGTAATTTGGAATTCATCCAAATTGAAAACCTAAATGAAAAAGAGCATTAGTGCTGGGTTGCATGCTAAAAGAGGCAAACTTCTCTAGGGCAGATCTGTTCATGCAAGTTGGCCCTGCTTAAATAAAATCTATAGAATCCATGTGGAATTTAAGAGGGAATGTAGCACATAGGATGGATGGGAATGCAAAAGAAAACAGATTTTCAGCCAGAAGGGCAATTCACTTATAGTTAAATGAAAACCCCCTAAAACCAGAAAGAATTATCTATGCTATGTAGAAAGTTGGATTTGAAATGAAAGAAAAAAAAAGGAAGCCTATAAATAAATGCAAAAATATTACTGTGTGTTTTACATTTTTGAATTGAGTGTTTTTCACCAGTGACTGATACAAGTTGCCAAATGAAACTATGCTGTATTCAGGTGACAGAATTATAAAAGTACTCTGGATGCTGCTGTAGGGTATACTATGTCACTGCTTCCACTTATAAACTCCACTTTGCAGCTGGCTGTTTGTCTTCTCTAAAATATTTGAAAAGCATAAAATGTTCACCTATTTATTCAGGCAGTTATTAATATTTTGTCCCTTGTCCTTTTTTTTTATTTTTTTCACAGTTAATGATTTAAAGACATTAATCTGCGATGCACTCTTAGTGCTTTGGGGGAATATGGCAAATTTTTGTTTAGGGAAGTTGTTACTGATGATGCACATTACCTTTCTAGGAATAAATATTTCATAAGGAGTTTTAGTGCATAGACTCGTGTACATGAACAACAAGCACACAGGACATGATGGACTGGAATGCCTCTGAAAGAGCTGTCATAGTCCATTGTGTCAATCTAAGAGCTGGGGTGTGCTCGAATAAACCTAAAAATTCTTGATGTTAGTTCTGGTGACATTTTGTTTGTGGTGGGAAGAATCCAGATAAGGAAGGCAGGGATTATGGAGTCTTGATCATAAATAGCTTTCTGGTTGGTCCTGGTTTTCATAATATGCCACATAAACCATGAAGTGTTCATTTGGCTATCAATACTCTCCTTAAAGCCAGGGTGACTGGCTTTGAGAACACAGCCCATGATGGTTTATATGACAGACCAAGAGGTCTCTAGCTGCATATGGATTTAATAGTGCCAATGTTTGTGTTACAGCTAAAGAGACAACAAGGTGAAATATTGAAAGTGACGTAAATTTCTGTTTGGAGGAAGCATCTTTCTCTGCTTTAGAAACCTGAATTTCTCCTATAGAAGCCTTATTTTCCTTTCTTTATTGTTTTGAGGAAGCACTTTTCCTGTTTTTGGTAGTAGCAGTAAATATAGAGATGCTGTGTTACAGCTGCACAGGTTCTTTTAAGCTGATTGATTTAATAGGATTTTTCTGTGATTTAATAGAAATTTTCTACCATCAAATTCTATAGGCAGACTACGTGTCCCTCTTCTACTCATGCACCAGATTTGAAAAGTTTCCTTCCTTCCATGGATACATGGAGGAATCAGCTACAATTTACCTAGAAACAAGTCAAGTCACAAATTTACAGGATCTTCTAGATGATATGTAAGTTGGAGGCTCACCATTCAAGTACCCCACTTAATTTCATTTCTTTGCAGACATAAGGCCTACAGTGCTCAGTGATCTATACTAATAAATTATTTTATTTCCAGAACTAAGATGGATATGAATGCATTTTTGAGTGACTGCAAAAAGCCACTTACAAATTATAAGACAGTGAGGTAGGCAACTTTATGCTCTGCTCCTTGAACTTTTGAGATGAGCAGCTGGGTATATTGCTATGTAGAGGCTCATTGCAATAATCTAATCTGCTTGTGAAAAAGGAGTAACAGAATTTGAGACAGAGACAGATCTAAAATAAAATCTACATTTTCTTGTAACAAAAATTCTAGCTAGCATTGGATTCTGGACCTAACTCTGCACTCTTTATCTCGTAATCATCATTTCCTTGCTGGAAACTATAGAACCAATGAATCTTGAAGATCCTTTGGCTATGAATCTTTGTAACAAAAAGATTCTTTTCCTACTATCTCCCCCCGTGCTACCAATATGTTACTTTTCTTAGGATAAATCCCTCACCCTCATTTCAAAGTGAGCTGTAGTCCAAGTGTTCTCCTATCACCTTAGATTCAGGCTAAACACAAGTGAAACCCAGGGCTACGGCATTATCTGTGTCTGTAACACATCGGACTGTGTCACAGCTAGCTGTTTTCAATGCAAATTAAAAAACCTGCTTTGAGGGAAGAAAGGTCAGAAGCAAAAGCTGAGAAGTTCATAGAGGGCCCAAAAGCAGATGAACACTTACCCAACTTTTCCTGTCTAGATAAAAATAAATTCTTACACTTTTCTCAGTGTGTAGTGTGACTAAGATATCACATAATAAGTCACAGCAAAAAAATCTAAAATATTCTTGAAGAATGGTTTGTCCTGCCCAATCACAAAAGAATAGGCATAGCTAATTGGATCAGTATTCTGATCACTGAACCCGAATCTCTAATTAGAGGAGCCATGAGATGCTTTGTAAGATCTTTTGTTAGCCTGAGATGATTCAGATGTTACTCAAAATGTTAGCCCAAGATGATTAAACAGAAGAGACCATGGCAAAATAAGTAATGCAACCTTGATTACAAAATATTGTGCTCATTTCAACATGAAGTATCCTATGGGACAATGTGTATGACTTTGCCTCTACCAGGAATTGGAGGAAGTGGGCAAATTCAGTTTTGAAGAATAGATGAGTAGAGAGTGCATCATATCTTTGCAGAAAAATGTGAATGCATAAATACATGAGCATTACATTTTGGTACTTCTGACTGTTTGCAGCTGCCAAAATTATACTACTGAAAATAAGTTTTTCTTGTTACATTTCATGAGTGATCTTTCCAGGACTATCACAATGTACAGCTGTTTTTTTCCTGGTTGCCACTACACTTTTTCACATTTCACATCTGTTCTGAGCATATGTCTAGATTAAGTTTGGGTGTTTTTTCATATACACAACATCCTCATATTCTGAAGATACATAAAAATTACATATTGCTACTGTCTTTTGACCAATTTTTTCAACTTGTGACATGCAGCAACTGGGGAACAAATACAAGGCAGTTGCCTACTAGTAGGGCAACTAAAATCTTGGACTATATTTAACAATATAATTTTTAAATGATCCTCTGCACTAGGTGTAAGCAATTACTTTGATCCAGCATTTCTTTATGAAGTTATGGTAGCTTAACTTTAAACAAGAATATTTTCATGTGAATAATTACCCATACAATACTTTTTTTCACAAATATTGCAATAATCAACCTTTTCATTGCTTCTTTTGCCTTTTTCACACGAATCTTTTCTGCATGGCTTAGAAACTTCTGTATGGCTTACTTACCTATGGTTTTGAGCACAAACATTTTCTACAAACACGAACTGAAATTGGAGTGTTTTCTTTTCTTTTAAAATGTGGCACTGTAATGGCATTTCTAGGTCTGCTTATCTTTAGAGTCTGGAAATGTTGAATTTTCATTTTGTCAAAGGCATCTGTAGAACAAAATTGGCTAAAAATATGTTTTATGTTACAGCAGAGTGAAGCCATGAATCACATGGTAACACATTAGAGTGACTAGTATCAAAGGGCCCATGGGGAATTTAGGAAAAGGTAGTTAAGCAATTAATGAAGATATTTAAAATCCTAATATGGCAAAGACAGCTTTGAAGGCAGCAAGGGATTAATATTTATTTAATAGATCATCAGATTCTGTGCCAAAAAAAGAAGTATAACAGGAGCTACCTTACTCTGAATGCAAACATGGCCAATTTGAAGAATATTTTGTGGCAGTAGCGACATCAGCATGTCACACTTTGTCATGATAGCTGAGAAAAATATCTTGCCTTAAAGAAAAAATTACCTTTGCTGCTTTTGACTATTTTGGCTGAAAATTACTTCAGTGATCCAAGCTCTGTCACAACACATTGACTGTAATCTTCAACGAGAAAGGAACATATTGCTACTTAACAGAGGTGACATGGGTTAGTTACATGATTGACAGCAGATAACTGAAACTGCTCTGCAGTATTTTATGGGGTTTGATGTGACTATCACCTGCAGGCAGGAATGGAACTTTCTAGTTTCCAGAATTGCTGGTCATGTTGAATGGATAAATTCCATTTAGGGCAGAAAACTCCATTTACTTCTTAGAAAAGGTCAAACTTCCATGTTTATTATAATGTTTTTCAGAAGTTGTTTACAACTGGCCTTGCCTGGCATAGTGTCTGTGATGCAGTGAGTTAGGAGTGTAAAAGATTGCTGTAAAGTTCCATGATTTCTCTTTGCAGAAAACCTGGAATTCATAAAGAGTTCATCTTCCTTAGTTGTACTTTAGGTTTCCAGAACGCTGAGGTATTGTCCTCCTTCCCAGTTAAAGTATTAATGAGTTCTAATGAGGCTGCTAAGGAGAGTCATGAACAAAACTACTATGAATGCATTTGTTTCTTCAGACACAGGAGGTGGCGTTGCTTTATGTCCCCTGCTCCAGGGAAAAATAAAATTGTGTCTAAAAGCTGGCTTGTCTTAAATCAGTTAAAACAGAAAAGAGCAAAGAGGTGACAACTCTTCAGTGGTCAAAGTTCAGGGAGTTTTATATGCAGAGGTACAAAGATGGAAAAATACAGGCACTGTTGTCAGACACCCACACAAGATGAGAGGCTTCCATGAGTGCAGCAGTGCAGAGAGACTGAAACTATCCCACAGCTGAGATAATTTCTTTTATTATTTTTCAATAAAAATTATACAAGTGTAATACAGAATTCATCTAAAAACATCAAGAGAGCTATTCTTTATGGCTGCTTTTGGCATCACAGAGGACTAAACTGAAATCAATGGAAAGATGAGTCACCAGTTCTCACTGGACTATCAATCTATGCAATAGTGATGAGGCAGATGTGGTTTTTTTAAACTTCTGCTTGGTATTTAGCAGGGTTTTTTTGCTCCAGCTCATTTCTCTTATACCTTGACTCTATTACACCCATTGTTTAAATCCTAAGCAACCTTTGTTTTTGACATGTTGATTTAAGGAGAATTTCTCGAGAAATGATGACATGCTTTATATGCAGAGTTCTAATGTGCATTGCTGACAAAGTAGCTTTGCATATCATTCCATTTTAAGTGACAGTCTAAAATTTATTGATAAAGATAATGCATTTATAACAAGGTGAATTTAATAACTACCATCATATATCCTGTTTTAGAATCATATGCTAATGAAAAAAGATGCTCTAATAATTAGGGCTTGAGCCCACTGAATACAACACCTTCCAATTAGCACTCCCCAGCTTGAATACCACCATTAACATTAAACAACAAAACCAAAAATGGGTATCAATTCACATAATAGAAACTAATTGATGAAGTTAGAGGGTGTGATTATTTGTGATTACTTTACAGTCATGCACTGAATGTAGGAGAACCCCAGTTAGTAGTTAATCTCTAGCTACCTCTTTGAAGATAATGAAATTGGCTTCCTACTGATGATTATTCATTAACAATTAATTCTTTCTTGGTGATCTGCTTCATTTTCAGCTTCTCACCATAAACATGCAATGGAATAATTACAAGTGGAAATGAAAAAGCAATTAGTGGCAGATAATGCCAACATCTGATTAAACACAGTAGAACAGATTAGCCATTCGGTAACTGCAACTTTGCTGCCTTCAGCAGGGAGATGGAAGTTACCCAGCAATATTACAGTTCAAACTGTGTTTGCCTTTCATTGCTTCCTTTACATCATGTTCTGCCACATTAAATGCTTTCTTTTATTCTTGGGGGCATCGACTTGTTGTAAGTAATTTTTAAAGATTAAGTATTATTTAAGATGATTTGTCATCCTTCATGTTGACACTCTCTGTCAAGAAGGAAGGAAAAAAATACTTAAGCCAAGCCATTTAGTGCACTTACAAGCAAACATTTTTTTTTTTTTAATTTGAAGAGGGATGATTGAAGATTTGATTGAGTGAAGTGTGCGGAAACAAAGATCCTGGAATTTAATCTCCCCTCCTCTAGACAGTATTTTCTCTTAAACTAGAGAACACAACAAATATATTTTTTCCATTTTCTCCTTTACTTCTCTTATTCCAGATCTTTCCTTCATTTTTTTTTCTCTAGCAGGTGAAAGAATACTTTTGTTTATTTTATTCTCAGTAAACCAATTATTTAAAAAAGGTTTGTCCTATCCCCATTTTCTATACTTCTAAATTATCTGTGTGAACTTTTCACATACATTGTCTCATATTCTCCTGGGGACAGTGGTTCTAAATTATTAAAAATTTACTCAGACTTTTTAAGGTACCTCTCTCATTCAGATCAGAGATATCACCCTATTACACTACTAATTTCTTATCCTACACCTTTGCTGTGGAGAGTGGTCGTCAGCAGAAAAAAACTTTCATATCACTGAGCTTTTTTTTTACCAGTTAGCAGCCACAGCAACACCATCCTATCAGTTACATAGACTTTCATCTGTCTGTATTACCCATATAGAACCAGCATGTTAAATATGTGAGATGAATTAGAAGCAGCTACATAATTCTCTGCAAAACAGCAGTATTTCAGTCAAGAGAAAGCTTTCATTTTGTCTTCTACTGATGCTAATAGCAAATACTGATCTGAAAAACCCACAGTAAAGCACTCTAACCAAATGCTCTAACCACATATTTGGTGGAGTATGAACTAATCAGACTAATCAGCCAAATGTCTTAGGAGAATAACTAAGGGTGTTGCCATAGTACCATGTTTCTTTCACTTGGTAAACTTCTCCTTTTTGAGAAGATTTTCCCTTACAGCTTATGGGAGATAAACACATTCCATGTAAAATGTCAGGGGAATCCTGGTGGCATTGCAACCTCCATTCAATTATGCAGCAATGTTTTGCACTAAGTTTATAAATGTTGGGAGTTTTGGTAAGAAAAAAATAATTTATTTGGACTTCTTTTTTTTTGCATGAGCTTTTTTCTCAGTTGACTTGTCTCTTGATACAAGGTTCTGCAGCCAGTGCTTGGAGATACATTAATCACATTCAAATGCAAAAAGAGAAATAAATTAATAGTTATTTTTTAATTTTTGTGCCAACTAGTTTTGACTGGCTGAATTTGTGCTCTGTGTACTAAAATTTTGTTACTAACACTGGAAAAGAAAATTGAAGTGTTAAGTTAAAAAAATTGCAGAAGTAAAGCCATTTCATTTGTAATTGTCAATAAAATAGGAGTCCTGAAATACTAGAGAGCATTTGTTGATGCATTATCATATGTTGCATTGTTTTTTTTTTCTCCTTTAATTTTGGACTTTGTAATTCAAACTTGTTTTAATGTAGAACATTTTCTCATTAATCCTGTAGTATTTAAGGTATTAGTTAGTTTAATGAATTAAAAAAAAGTCTTTGTAGTTGACAAGAATTCATCCACAGGGCTTTCCAAATTTTATGAGTGAATGTGTGGTCCTGCACAGTCCCTTAACAGCAGCAGAACCATTAACATGGTGTTTGCAGTACCTGTATAGCAGGTCATTATCACATTCACAATGAGAAGGCACAATTCCCGTATTAGTTTACCACCATAATTCTATTTTTTCTTTATAGAACATGTAGAAGTAATAATACACATGTTTTCCCTGCGCCAGTTTGTCCCTTATGTGTGTGGACACATCATTGGCCTGGTCATCACCATTTGAGTTTCAGGGGTTGGGCTGCTGTCACTTGCAAGATTTATAACCTATTTTAGACCTGAAAGCCTTTACTGCAACTATTTATCAGCCACCTTACAGGAAGTATGTTTAGACAGATGACTGTCTCCTTTCTGAATTAGCAGACCCGTCTGACCTTTCTACTGCCTCGGGCAAGTCAAGATCTCTACCTTGCTACTGAATTGTTCTTTCCTAAAAGGTTTTAGAGAGCAAGATCTATCGTTTTCTTTTTTTTTAAAATTAAAGTCTACTGCATGAAACTAGGGGGTAGAAAGTACATGATGCTGACATGTCTGTGGTCATTGTGGAGTACAGGTTTGAGTTCACACAGATGAAACTGGGATTGCTGCTTACTTGTAGTAAGCAGTCAAAACACCATCAGCCATAAACATTTTAAAAATTCAGGAAAAAAAGAGGTTTCGTTTTTGTTTCATTGACAAAGGATTATCCAAAATAATTTTTTCACTATCCTCGGCCATTCAGAGATTCTGCAACAACTAATATTGATACTTTCCATGTGTTTATCTTGCATCATGATCAGCAGATTTCATCAAGTCTTACAGATGACGTGTTTTGTGTCTAGTTCAAAGTCTGTCTCATCTGTAGTTTGTATTATTAGCTTAAGCTGTTCTTACTTTGGGACACTCACAGCACTCCATGGTACACTCATTCTTTTTCTCCTACTGAGCGTGGCGTGGTGGATTCAGAAAAGCAGAGGCCGACTGTCTGTTTCAGTAAGTGTTGGTTACTTTCTTCAGACTTCAAGTCTCTTCAGAGACACTTCTCAGTTCATTATTGTCACTAAAACATAAGAAGGCATCACCTCCCAAACAGCCACTCACTTATTGTCAGAAGTCATATTTGACTCTCACCTCCTACTAATTCTTCTCTTTAAATTGTGGCTGTAATGGTTTTCCTCACCCTACGCCTACTTGAATTGTGGAACCATATCCATCATACTTTTGACTTCTCTACTGACCTTTCCTTCACCTTCGTGTTAGAAGCAATCTTTTCTATTTTGACTTCTAATGCTTTAAACTTGAATCTCATCTTAAATCTTCTTCAGTACACATGAGCAGAACAGGGAGAAATTTATATTATTTAGAGAGAGATGTGGTGGAGACTGGAAACAGCAGAACAAAGCTTAACATTAACATGCCACCTTAAAACCACCATGACTACTGGTAACTGCCCTATTAAGAATGTTAATCTGAAATGTAAAATATTGTTAGACATTCTGGTTAAAGTAATTTGCTATTACTTTCTCACAGTGTACTGCAACTCCATGGACCTTTTGCCTTTTCTCATAAGACTTCATTTAAATTATGAATACCTTATCTTCTTCTAAAGACTCACTATAGTTTCAAGCCTGGAGATCTGTTAATCAGCATTTGTAATCCTCAAGTCCTTAGATTAGGTTTGGAGTGACATTTATAGTTAGTTTAGGTACAAGTAAACAGACATTGGTTTAAGCCTCTGCCTGCTTCCCATCTGTGAAACTTTGAAGTAATAATGTAATATTTTTTATAGTTCAAGAATTTGAACTACATCTTCATGAGAAAATAACTATTTTTCTGTATTTATCAAGTTGCTAATAGCAAAGAGTCATAAACAAACACAAAACCAAAACACAAAACAACCCCACCCTAAAGCAAAGATTGCAACTCTGCAGCCCAGCAGAAGGGTAGGATGTATGTACGTGTGCAAAAGGGAACGTACTGGAACGTACTGTGTGCTCTACAGAGCCTCTTTGCTGCCCTTCTTCTCTCCCACTTCTCCCAGTGAAGGAGGAAGTTCTGCTTTCCACTGCGTAGACACCACATCTTTTTTTACCATTGAGATGGAGGTTATGAAGAGAAAAACATGTTTTCCCATGTTCCTTTTTTTACTGAATCCCAAACTGGGATTTTAGGGAGAAGTTTTCACAGATGCTGAGTGGCAATGGCAATCACAATGGATATGTCTAGTCAGCAAGGAAGATAGAGATCTTAGAAAGTTCTGTGAGTGGATATTCCTGCAAGAGGGAGAGAGAGTGTTGTGTTTGGGTCCTGGAGAAATGGAGCAAATATTTAAAAGTAGGAACAAAAGGTGAAAAAAAAAATTCTTTCAATCATTTTGTGCAGTGTTTTCAGGCACTGCTGGCTACAAAAACAGATCTGCTGCATTTAGTTTGCCAGCTACCAGCACATGAAGCAACACAGAGCTCAGCAGGGACAAATTTTCTAAGTCCATACTTAGTAACGTGAAAATGTTCAGTCTCAAAAAGGCTTTCACAGCCCATGCTGATCTCCACATGGTCTTAAGTCAGTGATAGAGCAAGCTTGTTTAAATGATGAGATGGCAACATCTATGCCAGACACTTTGATGCCTAGTCTTCTGTGGAAATTGGTGTCACACAATCGGTGCAGTGCTCCCCTAGGAGCTGTGTGATCCACAGGCTGTAACAAACCAAACTGAATTCCACCCAAACCCCATCTATCACTCTAATATGCATGCCTGTGCAGAAGGTAACAAATGGGATGTCTTTGATTTGTAAACTTGTTTTGGTTAGCACCTACTTACCAAACATTGTTACAAGTAGTTGCTATTTACAGATAAGATGAAAACAGGCGCTGAACTGCCTTGAAGTTAAACTGAAGGGGAAAAAGATGACACTGAGGTGTTTTCTAGATTTCCTTGTACAAACAGTGAATGACAAGCATGTAACTCCTTTAAAAAAAATCTGAATTCTCCCAATAGGGAAAATGTACCTTCTTTCATTGAAAAGAAGTAGGACCACATAGCTTTCTTTTATTTATCTGGTCTGTGGTGGTTAGTATTAGATAAAATGAGTGCACTATATTCCCACTGTTACAGCCTATTCAATTTATACTGTGCAGATTCTAACTTTAAAAAAGTAAACACAAAATTCCCTTTCTTAAGAAAGTGCCATCTAGGGTTTTCTAGTAAACGATGTGGAATAATTCACATGCTAGCATGTGGGTTTTTTTCCCTTGCCTCTGCATGGAATCTGCAAGTCATGATACAGTAATATGATAAAGTTTTAATTTTTTTATTGACTCGAAAGGTTAGGGTAAGGAGTGAAGGAGTGAAGCAAACACTTACTACACAGCAAGTGAGATCCAGATCCTCATTAGAGTGTATGCAATAGACCTGGTCATACATTTGATGTTTACCCTCCAAAGAAAGTGGTCAATTTTCCCTGAGATTACAGAACAGTCTTAGCTTCCTGACTTCCAGTATATCTGTTTCCTTGGTGTTCAGCTCCGAGATTTGTTTCCAGTGGATGCTGCTGGACTGTGAGAAGCTCTTCATCAAAACCTGAAGTTCACAAAAGGAAATGTCTCAGCAGCTGACTGAGTCCACAAAAGGATTGAAAATAAGCCAAGAGAATAACAGGAAGCAGTTCTAAACTCTAAATATTGATCTACTCAAAGCTTACCTTAATTTGCCCTACATTTACAGTAGACTATGGTCCTATTTCCCTCTTAGTTTTTATTTAAAAGAATTTTTGTAGCCTACAAAAGAATCTTTGGTCATGATAAGACAGATTTTTTTTTCCTATTTCTACAAGGAAATGTGAGATTTCGCAGCTCTTTTATCACACTACAAAAGTCCCCACATGCTGTGCATCATGATCATGCAGACACAAGGAAATGAAGCTTACCAGGTTACCCAAGCACAGCTGAAGGAACAGAGTGTACTAAAAATACGTGTACAATGCATGTAAAAATACTCTACAGTTACATGTGTGCACACAGATATTGTGTTGTTTTGTAAGATGGAAAAGAAAAATCTTTCCAGCAAATGAAAACACTGAAAATGAAATGACAACAGCAGCAGATGTTAAAGCAAATCATCTAATTAAGATGATTTCATCAAGCGTTTTAAAGACATTTAAAAAGGCAATATAATATTAAGTCACCAGAAGAAACGTTGATTATGCTTGAACATACAAGCACAATAACACTCTAACTGAAGCTGCTCTTTGAAGTGTGAAAACAAATGATACTTTCAAACCTGTTTATTTTTTTTTATCCAGCTGCACTTCACATCCTGCCAAGG
Source organism: Geospiza fortis (assembly GCF_000277835.1). Lineage (NCBI taxonomy): Eukaryota > Metazoa > Chordata > Aves > Passeriformes > Thraupidae > Geospiza > Geospiza fortis. The sequence goes on along the minus strand of NW_005054298.1, from coordinate 22,024,674 downwards.
AAAAGTATACACATTAAAAAATTCTTAAGAACTACAACCCGCAACTAGGAGACTACAATTACAACTAACAGAAGTTGTGCCTGGATCAATACTGCGGAGTGAATTCTGTGAAGCATGGAGAATATCTTCATTCAGACAGTGGGAAGAACTGTCACATGAATTTGCAAACATTGAGAACCTCTTTCTCACCTTCTATTCTTTGCTTGGGTGGGCCAAATTCTGTCTCAAAAAAACCTGAATCAATAGCCACAATGAAGACACAACTATATGAGTCTGCATTTTAAGTCTTATGTTGATGGAAAATCGAAATCAAAAGTCAGAACTTTGTCCTGCTCCCTTAGAATAGTGTGAGTATAAACTACCTTCCCCTCTTGTTATGTTTGATCTTCCTTTCAGTTGTACTGTAGAGTGTAGCACTGGGTTTTTACTGTTCAGGATCATCCTTACTGTTAAATACTTAGTGTGGGGAAGTGCGTGGGCTGCCTCCTTTTCACAACATCATGTACATTCAGCTTCTCCTTTCACTGGGTTGCATAGCAAGAAACAGTCTTGTCTTCATGCCACTTGTTGAGTTTTTATTCCCAGCTCTTACCTTCTTTATTTTAAAATGGTAGTTGGATAATTTAGTACATATTAAATAAAAAATAAGTCAAACATATACCTCCACGCTCTTTTTTCTATCTCTGTGAGATCCAAATCATGCTGGACTTCATACTGGCCAGTTTCATTTCTGAAATGTCTCTGGTTCGTCTTTTCTTTTTTGCTTATTGTAATTGCTTCTGTAGGAATGTATCATATCATGCTTTAGAAGAAAAAAAAAGAAAAATTTTATTTTGAATGTTACATTAAAGGGTAATATTTCTCAGTGCTGTTTTTTTTAAACAATCCTCATGCCTGTTCCTTTTTGTTAGTTTTCCTTTTATTTAAATCCTCCTTCCTCAAAGCAGGGCATTACAACCTCATCCCTTTGGCAGAAATCTCTATCATGAGTGTCATTCCTAGAGGTTTCCAAAGGAGATTTTTCCCTCTCATCTTGGCCCCAGTGGTAGTCTACCAGTACAGAAGGGGGGGATTTTTCCTTGCAGAGTAAAGAGTCACAGCATGAGCAAGTGAGCGGGCTCTTCCTAACACCCTCCACAGGCAATAGCTTACAAGCAGTGCTGCAGAATAAGAGCAGGGACAGGATAACTTAACTAGCTGGGACAATGGAAGAAGGGCAATGCCTAGTGCAATAAAGTGGCACTTCAGGAACATAATTTCTTTTTCAAAGATGACATTCTTGACTGTAAAATTCTTGACTGTAAGCTCAGTTGAACTTCACAACAGATTTGCCACATGGTCAGGGTCCATTTGCATGTTTTGGTATGGATGTTTTCAAGATTGAAATAAAACCATCTTGAGAAAGTTTATATTTATCCCTCTTCCTTCCTTGAATCAGTCTGGCAGCAAATCCATTAAGCAGTAGTAAACCTTGACTGGAAAGATGCTAAAATGATGTTGCAACAGTGGGTGTTACTTACAACTATTACAAATACCAATTGTTTTCAGAGGTTACCTCAGCAACAATATGGAGCAAACAAGCAGATTCTGACCACAATAGTGTCAAGTGGAATATTTCCTCTTTTACAGACAAATAGTTCATTCCCATATTCACTGACACTACAGAAGTTTCTTTTAGAAATGCATATAGGTAATCACTAGGCTTACAAAGACTGAAAAATCTGAAAACGTTCTGTAAACCATGAAATCTTACAGAGGAAAGTTCTCAGAGCAACACCACCATTCTTTTGGTGAGGTGACCAGATTTTTCCAGAGAAGTCAAACCCTAAAGCAATTCTCATTTCCCTTAACAGGGAAGTTGAACATCCAGTAAACCCTCATGGTGCTGAGAATGACAAGGATATTATAAGTGTTATTGAATACTTGAATTGGTGTTTAATGCTGCCATTGTTCCAGTCACCATAAAAAAACCCCAATAAATTATTGTTGTGTCATTAAAAACCAACATGTTGATGAAGGGTCAAGAAATATTATTTCATTTCATTATACATCAGAGGCAAGAAATGCCCGCATATTTAAATAGTCTAAATCAATTCACTTGAAAGAGTGACATCAAAAGTACTAAATATTTGTACCATATGGAGGGAAAGAAATTGTAACTGGGGGCTTGAACAGGATAGATGTGTCGTGGCAGACTGTCACAGCTGCAAGGCAGAGCTTCTTTTCTGACTAACTGCTCCCTTGCATTTTTCAGTTGATTAATGTAAGCTAGTCTACAGTAGAAAAATGTAAGAGCCAGCCACTGTGCCAGCCATCTATTGTGAGTGGATATTTTGGTATGTTGGTACACAGCAGTGGTGGATGGCTTCCCACAGAGGGAGAACCCTTGTCTAAAACTGATTCTTGGTGAAAGATGATATAGGAGTTTCTAGCTTGGGAGTAATGTTAAACTCTCTCTCTACTTCCATAAGAAAGTGTCTTTGCAAATTCCTAGCTGGAGTCAGTCTGTCTCAGCAAAGAAAAATTCAGCTGCAACAACTGGGACTGAAATTTTGACAAAACATTGGTTTTCAGATAGGCGGGGTTTTTCTTTTTTTCTTCTTCACAACGACATTTCAACCAGGCCCTGTCATTTATATTAAAACCCCAATTTTCATATGAAAAGCCAATGTTTTCATCCAAAAATTATATATGCATTTCTTTAAAAAACCGACACACCTGCTATAGAATTATGAACTAGTCCTATATCTTCATTAGATAAATGTTGTTCTGTTGATTTTCAGCTAGAGTAATCAAGCTGGAGTTTCTGCATGACACTACTCATCCTTGTTTAAATGGATTATAAGGTGACATCACAAAAAATTTAGCTCAATAAAGTTACTAAGATCTTTAATTTATTAGCATGTTTCTCACACAAAGTGGGCTATAAGCCTCCAGATTGTCTCATTGCCACTTGATATAAGCCACTTTTGTGCAGGTTTGAATAACCTAGCAAAGCAGAAAAGTTGCAGCTTAACTTTTAGTGCCATTCTGAAAGTCAAGAGGATGAAATTTTTCTACTGTGCTCAGTATTTCACAAGTGTCTTCAAAGAGAGCAGCATTTCATAGATATATGATTATATTTCAGCTTGATCACAGGAGAAGGTCTGCTCATGAATTTACAGCCAGACATACAGGAATGTCCTCACTAATTGTGTCATCTCCCTGACTGGCTTGGACAGCAGTTGGGCAGTGTCTTTGGTGGCTCCTACAGCACTTGGAGTTTGTGCTCCATTGAAAACCTGCAGCTAAGCACAAAATAGGGCAAGATGTTAGAAGAACAAAAAATAAGAAAAGGAGGTTTAAGACATTACTTCTCCAAAAAAGTGGAGAAGTAATATCTTAAACCTCCTTTTTCATTTAGTGTTGTAGGAGTTGTTTGTGGTCTGTGGTGAAAAGTGTTTTGGGGTTCTGTGCACATTTCACAATGTTTTTACTCTATATGAACATGTGTCAGTCAAAGCCCTATATATTGTTGCTGAAGAGGTAGAAAGACATAAGCCCTACAATTTCCTCTCTTAAAGAGCTGGCATTTGTGTGGTTTTGTCTGATGGAGGCACTTGAATGGAATCAGTCTGCTGCTAAGGTTCTCGAGGCAGTACTGCAAAGGTGAAAAGGAGTCTGTTTTCTTTTTTGCTCACATATGTGTGAAGCTAGCTCCCATATACTGTACTCTAAAAGTCTTTTTAACATCTTTCACCCAGAAACACGAAGCTGTGTTGCCAGTTTGCACTCTTTGTGTAAGATTACAGGAAGGTAAGCTTTGCTTTCACCGTTAGCCAGCCGTCGATGTGCTGTGGTTAACATCGTGCCACACCTCAGCCAAAGGTGTTGTTAACAGGCAGACTGTTTTGGCATGGGCTCATGATTTGCTTCCAGTTGCTTGCAATTCTGGCAGCATAAATATAGTCTGAAAAACTACAGCAAATAGGTGATGAAGAAAATGTTGCAAGGGTCATCCACAACACCAGGGTAAATAAGCTGTAAAATATCTATACCACACCCAAGCTGCTGGCAGACTCGGGCCTTCTCACAGCCCTCAAGAGCTGCATCTCATGTCCAACTCACTGGCAAAATCAACTATATAGCCTGGTTGCTGTGGAGCTTTTCTTAAAAGAGACAATTCTGGGACTGGAGTTGCAGAATAAGAAAACCAAGCTATCCTGTATTACCTATGTAAGACAATGTATCTGAATTTAATTTGCATATCTTACATTTTCTCACTCATTCCTCTTCCTATCCCTTCTGGCTCAAATAAACCCATAAGCTGTAGAGTTTGCCAAAAACTGCATGTCAACAGCCAGCTGGCCATCCTGAGCACTCTAGGACCTGGTGCAGGATGACTGACATGTGAGAGGTAAGGAAGAGATGCTGACCCTTTCTGCAGTCTCTTTGGCTTTCACAGAAGTAGTGGGTACTTCAGCAATAGAGCTTTAGAAGACTCAGGATTAGAAATGCCTGAATAAAGAGTAAAGGTTCAAAATCTTGCCTGACATCACAAGAATTAACCACATCTTTCACCTTTAAACTCTAAGACTTTTCATAACATTTGCATAAATATCAGTAGAAAGTCTGCTTCGGGTTATATTTCACAGCATATGATCAAGTTCTCATCTATGTAGATCAAAAAAATTACTATTTCTTAAACTGCACTGTTGTCAAACTGAATGAAACACCTTCATTCACCATTTTTAGGACAAGAGCAACTGGACATGAGTCTTTAGGCCTTGAGCTTAAATTTCCCATGAACTTTCAATCTGGTTGAGATTCAGTCTCTGCTTTTGTAGTTAGACACATGAGAATTCAAAACATTCTCACCAGAATCCTGAGATAAAAGTGGAACCTGGCAAATTCATATATTGTGGAAGATGTGAAGTTTAAAATAAAAGTTTCTGTAGAATTCACCTGGAAATGAAATTTTCTTCCCCAGATATAAAACTCTAATTTCCTAGTTCAAGTACTCACTTCATTTATTTTATTGTCTGTATCACAAGAAACACATAGCAACAAACCAACCTCTGCTTCTGCAATGCTCAAAGAAAAACAATTTCATCAAATAGAAACTATTTCAAAACAAGCAACTCTACAAAATATACACCTCCCCCTAGTGAGAATATGGGAGAAGAGAGTGAACTGAGAGATGTTTTACACATCATGAAATATTTTCCTACAAGTGACTTCCACGGTGATCACTGAAGAATCTATACAAAATATGGGTTTGGTATCCACACCATACTGTTGGAAAGCACCTGTTTAATAGATTTAAGTAGTGGACACATTTGTATAAACAATATGATGAAAAGTGGCTAAAATAATCTAATAATTGAAAAATTACTCATTTAGCAACTTGTAAATGCTAGTTACACTTAAGATTCTTGTTAAATCTTCCTAGCCTATATGGCTGCATAGCAATTGGCTCAGAGAACTCAAACACAGAAAAATATTAATCAAAACCAGTTTAAATCATGTTCAGACTCAAAAATCCAAGCTGCTTTGTTAAAATTGAAAAACTTCAAATGCACATGGAACCTGGTATATCTTCCTTAAGTTTCAGTGGATGAGTAATTTCACTTTACCACAACTGCCCTGAAAATGGAAGATCACAGTCTTGTTCTTTCCAGTGTCATGGTAATGTAAACTAATCCTGCCACAAGGCAGAATCGGATAATTTTATAGCACAAGGCAGACACCAAGTACTGAGACAGTGACAGCACAGTGTTAGAACTGTGTGTGGTCCTAACCCACTGTGAGTATCTCACACTGTCTGTTTCCTTCCCAGTAAGACATCTCACCTTTGTGTGGCTGAGAAATCCAGCTAGCTCAGCTTCACACAGCTGCTTACCAGCAGGCTTTTTGCATTAACATGAAGTTCTGGACACTTTCTACTCTTGTGTTTCACATGTGCACAAACACATTAGGTCTGCAGAAGTTGTCCACAATCTCTTGACTCTCTAAACCCTTTTTCTGTCATTTCAGCTGCCTAGCAGCTCTGATATGATCCTCCTTGCCAGGATTTCAGGGAAGAAATAGGCAAACCCTAACCTTGATGGCCAGGGAATTTATCCCACCACACCAGGCCAGCCCAGTAGCTGCAGTAAATTGTGAGCTAAAAAACGGCTCTGCATGCCTCTTGTAACACATAGTGTTTGGGTGGATATCACACTCCCTCTTATTGAGATCCTTGCTGCATGATTGCTCAGCATGTTTGGTGGAGTTGCTAGGAAGCTTAGGAGTAACTTCCTTTACTGGTATTTTAAGGACATTTGTCAGTCTGAATTAGTTCTCTGCTGAACAGGGTGTGCACAAAGCTGCCCTAAGCCAGAAGAGCACCTATTTACAGTGCACACACATCTGGTTTGAATCACCTAGATCAGCAAATTCCCACCTTGACTGAGTCACTGCTTGTATGGGGACTGCTCCTAGTTCTGATGATCTGCATGCCTAAAGATGTCTAGTCTTTGTTAGCATTATGCTGCACTGTCAGAAATATCTTGATTTTTTGTGGGGGTTTGAATACCTCCTACTTTCCCATCCAAACCAGAAACAATTTATCAAACTGACAGTGTGAAAAGGTAGATTTAAATCTTTGCATTAATTAAGAAGCCAAAGTGCAGTGAGCTTTGCATGGTATAAACAAAACAAATTACTGAGAATGTGGTGATAAGGCAAAAAGTTTTTGCCACGTACTTTGAAAGGCCAACAGGAAAAAACATTGGTCTTAACCACTCAACAGTTGTATGATAATTCCTGTATTACCAGCACATGTAAAAAGGTTTTAAGATTTGTGTATGTACAAAAGCACTGGTTTTTAATGCACGCTATATTTTGAAAGAGACTTTTCTTAAAATGTACTCACGGTACATTTTGTTTTCTGTGCAGTGCTAAGACAAAAGAAAACAAATTTTGTATCAAGACTTATCAAAAGTTGCTTAGGCTTTCTTGGTCTATATTATTTAATAATCTCTGTTGCCTTTTTGAAGCAGTTTTTTAGGACAATTTAGTCTTTCAGTAATTAGATTGAAAATAAAGGGAGCAGCATTTCCTAGAAGTAGGTGGCACAGAAATCAGTGCAGTGGGGTTGCCTTATGCAGTTGAAACGTGACAATGTCTATTTTTCTTCACTACACCACCCAAAATGTCTCATATTATATCTTCATTACCAGGTACATAAACTGCCACAAAATGTAAAAGTCTATACTTCCTTAAGGCTAGATTTTGTTTGCTTACCTTGATGAGAATTTATTCTCATAGGAATTTATCTGGAATTTAATTATTTATGGGAGGGTGTATGCTAATGTGTTTTCCAAGGAGATATATTACAGACATCAACCGGCTGCCTAGAAATATTTTACAATCATTTCATCATTTTTCTTTTTTTTTGGAGAAAAAGTTTGCTTTATTCTTCAGCCCATAGTAGTTGCTTCATCATTTATTTTTGTGGTAGGGAAGGTATAGTAAGGAAGACCTTCCTCTTGGATGAAAGTGATAAAATTTTTTAATTGTGTGACTCAGTGACTTTTTGGCCCACATGATCAATTATAGCCACAAAAGAGGGATCAAAGTGATATAGTGCCCTAGGATAAGAGATGCAGATTTCAACTGGGGGGTTCTTGGGTTTTCCTGGCAGCTGTGGCAGACACAAGGAAAATCTAGTAATGTGCTGCAAAGTGACTGGAGTTGCACAGGGAAATGAGCCTAGCAGCACCTCAGTAAAACATCATTCACCACTGAGGAGGGTTCATTTTCCTGCAGCTCAGCTTTCACAGACATTGATAGGGCTGACTGTTAGTGACCAACAGCAACAGTGATATCCCTTCTGCTTGGGGGAAACTGAAAGCTGTGTCAGAGGACTGCCAACCAGATGTGTCTTAGGGAAAGGCAATGAAGAGTTTTAACTGTATTACATCCATGTGTGAGTGTTGAGTTCTCTCAATTCCACTGTCTTTGTCTGCCAGGCTCCCACAGGCAGGGCTCACACCTAAAGGTGATGTGTGTGTTTTCCACTCTTCAAAGACACAAACAGGAAAAGCAAATGATTGCTGAAGCCTTTGGTGCAGCACAAGGGATCTGGGGTCTCACTCTTTGCACAGTCCATGGTTCTGTCCACATGAAAACCCCAAGGCTGTGGGTGTTTTCCGTTTGCAACAGGGGTGTGAAAGAGAGGAGCAGACAGGAAGTGAAAATACTACATTTAGCAAGGATGTAAAATCCCATCAGGCTTTCCAGCTGTTGATTGTCCCCATCCCAGCTAGACAAATCAAGTAACCTCTGGAGTTAAAAACCTCTGAGTTATCCCATGAGTGTCAACCCCATTTGAATATGCTATGCTATTTAAATTTAACTGTGAACAATAATATATCTCATTAAGTTAAAAGTACTGTTTTAATATTAGCATAAGGGATGGAGAGAATTTTTGGGCTTTTTGGCAGGGGATGTTGTTCGGAGGTTTTTATTTTCAAAATTTCTTTTGGGAAAAAGTTGTCCTGGAAATTAAAGTTGTCAACTTTGGAAATATCTGAGTAAACCATGTAAATGTCATCACAGGAGAAGACTTGTGGACTTAAAGCTAAGTGTGTGCCATGGTCTGTCTGGCTACTACATTTAATCATTCTTTTAAAGTTATTTAACTAGCAAGACTTTATGGTGGAAATCTTCTGTGACGATTAACCCCAAGAAGATTCCCACTCCATTGCCAGTTTATTTCCCCACAGCTGTAGCAAATGTTTTGTGCTATTTATTCTCGGGAGGCTTGTTCTTCCATCCTCTCCACAGCAGGAGCCTTAAGTAGAAATTTTTAGTTGCTATTCTGGGAATCACCTGTCCCATAATTCAGAAATAGATCTCAGCACAAGTCTGTAGGGTATTTCTCTTTTTTTTCTATTGTAATTTCTGGAAACAATTTTTCCTAGGTAAGAGTTGCTGTAAACACATATCCCATTTAAGAATTTTTCAATAGAGATTCCAACTGCTCAACTACCATCTCAACATTTCTGAAATACCTCAAGTTTTCATTTTAAAAATGAAATCTTTAAGGCAGTTTATTCCTTCCCTTGCCCCATTCCCACTCTACTCATTCAGATTTGGTTGTTAATTCAATTCAAATGCTGAAAATCTTTTGCTATGTAAAATGCAGTCTAATTTAGCCAGGGCTACTTACAAACTAAAATTCAGGCATGGAAACCTATTTGATTTTTGAAAAAAAGCCCAGCTTTTTAAAAGATGGAGATAGTTTGCATAGATAATGTACATACTATTATATTAATAAAATAAAGATAATTCAATATAAGGGTGATTCTTTTTCTTGTATGTTAAATGTCTAGGATTTATCTTTTTTGACTGTGATGAATATTTTCAGGCTGAAGTACATGTAGGAAAAATGCACACAAAAATCTCTGTGTAAAATTTGAAATCTTAAAATGGGCAGAAAGTTGATAGCAAACAATATATATATACAACTTGGTTTCATAAAGACTTTAGGAGTTGTAAAATCAGATATAAACCCCAATATCCATTACACATTACAGGTTCAGAATTTATAGCTGTGGCCCCAGCAGCACTTTTTGTTAATTCTACTCCAACTTTATCAATAATTCTGTCTGAACTACATGTACAAGTGCAAGATTCTTTGAAGTCTGGAGACAAAATTCAGCCAAATTTTCTCTGGGCAAATTTCTGTCAACACAAAGCCCTGTGGAGCTGATTCAAAGTCAATAGGAGCTTTTAATGAACAAGAGAATTAGGGTGGCAGGGGGCACACAGGAGCAGTCTGTGCCACCCTTGTTCCTACTACACAATACTGCGGTTATGCAGTGGGCAGGAAGGTAAAGAAACTGATCACAAAGAACAGCCACCAAAAGGAAGGCTGGCAAAAAAGGAAGAGTGAGAAAACTGCTTGTCCAACCCGTGTTGTGGATAGCACCATAACACAGGAGCAGAATGCAGGGCTGCCTGTCACACTTTAATATTAGACATTTGTGGATGTTAAACATTCCTAAATGAGAAAGACACATGATCAAGGCAGCTTCACAAAGGGGACGTGAGAATAAGCAAAACAGTCCACTAACTTCACTGCTTAATATATTGAGTAGAATACTGTAAAAGCTGCTGAAATATTCAGGCAGGCTGAATGGTAATTACATCTTTGCTTTCTCTGAGCTTTTGTTCGTGTTCCTTCTCTATCCCAACTGAAACTGAGCTAAAAGTGCTGCGGCAGACTGAGAAGATCCTGTGTCTGCAATACAAGGAGGGACTGTGATACAATAGCCTAGAACTCCCCAAGCAAAGATGAGTGCATGTCTTAGGCTGGATATGGCAAAGAGACAACCTCATCTATCACACAATTACCTCTAGAGTAGAAGAGGGAGCCATTTAAAGGGACATAACACTACCCAATGACTAGGGACAAAAAGAAAAGATTATCTACAAAACTGAAATTATGCAGGAACTGTTAGGTGTATAATGGTTTATAATTTCATTCTGCTTCCACTAAAATCAGTCTGACTATTTCAACCTGGTCAGAATTAGGCCTGCTGTTATTTCTCAGGGGAAGTTTGATTAAAGTATGACAGCTACTATCATACTGATAACAAAGAACACTGCAGTAACAGTAGAAACTCTGAGCTGTCAAGCTCTTGAAAGGGAAGGTTCTACCTACCAGCTGTGATGTGAGTCCTGTATGCCGAGTCACCACATCCTGCTCTGTGTCAGGCTTTTGGAATTTGCCTATCCAAAGAATTACTAGCCTGACCTCTCCTGGCCTCTGAAATCAATCAAGAAGCAAGTTCAATGGTACTAGATTATCTATAAGACAATTGTTTAAGCATGCAAATTTGTAGAGGTCTGATGTGTCTCAGGAAAAAAAAGTATTACTACTTGACAGCTGGCCACTAAAAATTGCAAGTTTTAAATCTATTATTTGTTGGATGTACTTACAAAATTACCAAGAAGCTCAGAGTTGCCACTGAAAATTCTGTGATGAAGCCTTGATGAAAAAAATACTTTTCTCCAAAGGTGTTGATTCATTGAAACTAAAACTTCTGCTAGACTGGGTCATTTTCCATGGATTAGAGAGAGCATGAGTTTGTCCAGAGCAATCCAAACTCAAGTCTCAAACTGAATTAGAAAATAATTTCAACTTTGTATTTTCCCACAGATAGATATGCAATCACTATTTACTTGCTGCTTATAGCTTGTTGAGCCAAGTAAGTCTTAAGTTCTTACATTCAAGAAATTATTTAGCATTCCAAACTGAAAACTTTTTTTGAGATATCTGTCAACAAATTACCCTTTTCAAATTTTTTCTTAAAATCTTTCTGTCTTTTAAAGGCTGTAAGATATTTGAGAGTGGGATATCAGCTCATTTCCTGTGCCCCTGGATTAGCACCTTGAGCACTGACCAATGGTGTCGCTTTGAAAGCAGCCCTTTGAAAGCAGCCCTTTTCCTGTTTTCAAAGCAGTCTAGGTTTTGAGTTGGGTTTTTGGATTTGGATTTATTTCGGGAGGTCTTTTGGGTTTTTTTTTCTTTTTCTTTTTTTCAGCTTTGCGTGCCAAACACTTATCCAGAGCACATTTCTAATCATGTGGTATTCCTCAACTGTTAATTCCGCTGTATCTTTGCCTATTCACAACTCGTTATATAAGATTAGTAACCTAAATCATGTGGCAGTGCTCCTACTCTGTGACTGGATGATGGTGAGTGCCTACTGGGGCACTGATACCTTATTTGCAAATAAAATAAGTTGTCACTTAGTGAAAAGCCAAACATTTGTGTGGGCAGATGTCCATTAGCACAAATGTTCAGGGATTAATCACCAAAAGGGGTGTGAACACTTTTGAATAGAAAAGCAATTTAGAATTCATGCAAACATTTGTGAATAATTTCCCAAGCTTTTCTTTCGCTTGGAGAAGGCCTAATGTTTTGGTGTGGGACTCACTGATTATTTCAGTGCAAAATGGAGTATTATAACTGAGAAATGGATTCAAATTTAACTGAGACATTTACAAGTAAATTTACTTCACTGCACTTTCAGGTTGTACTTTCTACTTTATTGGTTGCAAGCCAAAAGCATTTTAAAAAGCAGGGCTGTTCACTGTACTACAGTGTAGCTGCTCTGTGCAGAAGTCAAGGACCATTTTGTGACACCTTAAACTGATCAAATAATTTCTATTTGCAAATCTGTATGCTCTTTTAAATACCATATGGTTTAGTGGTATATTCCAATTATTATCTGCAGATAGATAGATCTTGCACAGTGCTTTAGGAAGTGATCTCTCCCTTAACATGCTTATCAAGCATGCATTACCTCAAAGACATCATCTGTGTCATTAAATGCAGCTTTGTAACAGAAGCAGGGTTTTCTACCTGTGATTTACAGACTACAGAAAATGGTTTTAAAACATGCAGCCTTGTGAAAACAGAGCGCTTACACTTGCAAGACATGAAATATTACAAGGACCCTGCACATGAAAATTGGTGTAGGATTGTTCATTGCTGATTAGATAGCTTGTTACAGGTGGTTCTCTCCCTGCTGCACCCAGAGAATGTTAGAAAGAATTTACTGCAGAGAATTTTAACAAAAGCAGATAAGCAAACAAAGCTGCTTGCTTGATTGTATCAGATAATGGAGCTTTGGAAAAACTTACATTTGTATTAAGAGTCTGTGAGTCACAGAAAACTATTTACTCAACTTCTCACACTAATATTTTAAAAGGCATTTTGTGAGTATTAAGAGCTTGATCTTTGGAATAGCAAAGATTTACTTCGAACTAAAGGTACAGAATTAGATCCCTAGCACTTGGTATGTGCTTTTAAAGAAAAAATACTGCAATTCTATTTTAAGTACATATCTTACTATAATAATATAACCATTAGTTGTAAACACCAGCAGTTGTTCAAGCACAGCTGTTTACAATAATATATGACCTGACCTTCATAACAAATCCATGTAACTTAAAGAAGACCTAATGCTATGATCACAAAATACAAACTAGAAAAGGAAGCACAAGGTCTGACCAATATCAGGAGCATCCCTTTTTACCACATTATTCTCTATTTCTCTCTCCCCTCTTCCCCTCTGCCCTATGATTTATTAATTAAAAAAAAGAGCAGATTTTTTATACAGTCTCTGAACTCTTGTTACATGTTTGCCTTTCCTTTCCCCATGGGTGTTATCAGCATGAACTTACTTAAATTTTCTCTACAATAAAGCACTATTATAACCTGCAGTACCACTTAATAAGCTGATAATTTGTAGCAGTGCATGAAATCTGGTCTTTTTTCTTGGAAAAAAAAGGACACTTGCTAAAACAGGCCTAGGAAGCCATCAGTGAGAAAAACCAACCTCCTAAAATGCTCTTCTTGGTTTGCATAGTTGAGTTGAACATCTTAGACAACGATCAGAATCTAGGGAGAGCTGTCCTGTGGAGAAAACATAGGGAACAGCTACATGACAAAGCCTTTGTTGATGATGAAAACAAAGAAACAGCCTTTCATTCACCTGAAGGTGCCGTTTGTGGATAGAAATGAATGAGAGGGAGAGTGAGATAATGCACACCAGAATTGCTGTGTGAGGTGCAACTGTGACAGCTGGCCAATAGCACATTAAAGATGAAACCAGGTTGTGGGATGTGACAGACATTCCCATCTTCCACCCTCGTGTTACTTTTGGCATAATGATTTTGTGTCTTGCTGGTGAAGCCCAGTTATGGTAAAATACTCTCAATAACTATTGTTATCCCATTGTCCACCCCTTGTTCCCCTCACCAAATCCCACTGCCAGCAAAGAAATAACCATGAGCTTCTTCGCATGTGACCTTCTCCTGTGGGTTCCTGGTAGGAAAATAACTATAGGAAGAAAACCAATACACACTCAGAAAACAAAAGCTAGAAAACTGTCTTGGGCTGGATGAAACAACTCTTTACTCTTACAGACAGTAATGAGAACAAGAAAAAGTTAGGTATCAAATATGGTTGTTACATATATTTTAATATTAAAAATTATGTTTTAAAATATAAAAATATTTTTTAATTTTATAAAAATCTATTTTAAATATTTTAAATGCCAGGTAAGAGCAGTGCTGCGGTGCCTGCAGGAAGTGCTGGGGGTATTTTCCCTGCTGAGGCTGAGGAGCAGCCTCGCTGAGCCCTGCTCTGCAAACCAGCAGCTGCAGCGTATCAGCAGGGGCTGCAGCACAGCCAGGGCCCAGCTCCTGTAGGCAGCGTGCTCCTCCAAGGGTCCCCAGTGAGAGCCAGCTGGAACCAGTCGATGTGTTAAGATGGGAGCTTGTGCTTAGCACTGCTGCTGGGTTTGGGCACAGGCACTGAAAGAAACACAATCTGACTCTGACTGAGTCCTGAAAACACATGGGACTGGGAGTAAAATGAGCTACAGAAATATTCTGAGTGGAAAATCAGGGCAGATAAAAGAAGATAAAATGCCATAGTGTAAACTGTTGGGAAATGTGTAGGACAACCACAGATGTTTTAAAGTCCTGCTTGCTGAATCTGCTTGTGATGAATAGAGTCTGTGTAACTTAGTATCTGTTAAGAACAGCTTCTGTACATTTTATTTCTTGCAATAGCTTTTATGTCACAAGTGAGAAGGCATACAATGACTTTTCAAGTGAGCAAGTGTCCTCTTTTTTTTGCATTAGTGAGTAGTATGAGAATGTATTTTGCAAAATTTGATCACGGAAACAAAATCTTGTGCATTTCCAGGATCCCACAGTGTTAAATAGTAGCACCTTTTACTAGATATAGTTAAAAACCAGAATCATTGCTCACAGGTAGTTCCTTCACTCTTTCTCATTTTAAGACAATGACTTGTATGTGCTAAGTCTTATTCTAACCATGGAAGGGCAGAGAGGGACATGAGGGCTGCAGACAGCTGGGAAGAGCATTGCAACACCGCGCTCTTGTGATTTATACATTTTTTTGTAGCCAGTTTGAGCATCTCCTTGAAAGAGTGAACTGCACAAAGAAGAAGTATGCAAAATAATTGGTTGTAAGTCTTCAGAGAGTTATACAGAACACCACAAAAATAGGTTAATCTGCCATCTGGATTCTTTCTAGAGGAAATTGTTTTAGAGACTTGTGAGTGAGCTTTTATTTTGAGAACCAAGAGACAAAGTATGATCCCTTCTGTACCCATGGGAAAATATTTCCTCCTAAAAACTGTGCTGGGAATAAGGAAAGGACTCTTTGGCGTTAGCTGTGAGTGATGCTGCGTGGGTACTCAGACGCAGCCTCATATCTGAAAAGAAGTCTAGCCCCAACATCCAAGCTAGCCTATGCATTGCTCTTACCTATATTTTATAAATGTCTGAGGTTCTGAGAAACATCTGTTAATTAGTGGATGATATTCTAGTAGTGACAATGGTTTACCATACTATTTATTTTTTTCTTTTAATTTTCTCTTGAAGTTATTTACAGAGGGTTTTTTATTTACTAAATACTATAATGCTTCATAAATTCTTCCATGTGGGTCTGTAACTGTATATGAAATTAATTATTGCCTAATGCAAACAACATTTCACAAACAAACCCTCTAGTAGTGATGGATCCTTAAAATGTCCGGGGTAGCTTACTATTTCATCTCTGTAAGTGGGCACTAAGACAAGCATAACAGCCAAAGCTTGAATCTAAAGATGCCTAATTTCTCTAATACTATTGAGATTTAAGTGTCTAACTACTTTTACAAAGCTGGCAGTATAGAGTGAGACTCTTACTGCAGCACAGAAATTTTTAACTAAGCTAGTATTTCTCAAGTTGCATGAAAAATAGTAGTTGCTTTCCTAAAAAGATCCTATCCCTGTCAGGCTCTGAGAATGTGGAGGCAGGAAGTATGTTTAATATTTCATTCAGTGTACTCTTCTGGGGGAAGAAAAAAAAAATGGTTCTCAGGATCTTTTGTGCAAGAAGATGGTGGTTAAGGTTACACTCCCACAGTTCATAGGAAGCTGGTGGGCGTAAATCATGCAGTTGGTTTCTGGCGTACTGCCATGGGCACACAGGTGGTTCATTGCAGCTCTAGAAGACATGAGGAAGTTGTCTTCCAATGATAAGTATAGCTCATAGCTTTCTTAACATTCCTTTACAAACACTTCTAGGTGGGACCTGCATAAAAAAATTAGGATTTTATTTATATACATTTTGTGTTTGAATTTCTCATGAGGCAGCTGAAGAAGAAGTTGAAGATTCTAACAATTTTATATAATATGGATGATGAGACAATTTAACCTATTTAGATCTTGCAAGGAAAGAAGAGTTTAATTTCAGAGATAAAGTTCAGATCCCTAATGCATCATGATCTAAAATCTCTCTCTTAAATGATGGATTATCAAAGGGTTAAATGAGAGCTAGCTAAATTTTGCCTATCCAGTATTTCTGGGATTATAGTCTGCTCTGTTCATTCTTGTTTTCCCTAGGGGATTTATTTGTCCTTCTGCTGCTTCAGCTAAATATTCCCACCAAGCTTTTTCCTCACTGTGGTAATGGTAGGAGGCATGATTGTCACTGTGTCCAAAATCCGCCCTCTTGGCTGTGAATTCCCATCCTTGGACTCTCCTGTGCTGCCCCTTCAAATGGTGTAAGAGTGCCTCACTCCTGGGATTTTGCAGTCACAGAGAAGTATGTGCTGGCAGCTTTTCCAATAGTCAGACAAAAATATTAACCACAGTTTGAAGTGTGTGAATTGTTTCTGCATAGGTGTATTGCCTGTCCCCTGTTCCTGCAGATCATGTATCTGTGCTGCGTATTTACAAAGAGGAACATGAGAGTGGAAATGAGTATGTGTACAATTAGCTGAACACAAGTCAAGTCTGTTACAGTACTCATGTTTGCAGATTTATTACTTGCTGCTTAATTTGGTGAGACAGGTGACATCATGATTTGACAGCAATTACCACCTGACAGAATACTGAACCTTTGGAAGAGATAAGTCTTGTTCTCTTGCACAAATTATTCTTTTGACTACAAATATTAAAACTCAGTCAATACCAGGGAATACCAATGAATTTTTATCTTCCCTCTTGGGGAATCAAAAGAGAAAAAAGAATTAACAAATTACATGGTTTGCCACTAATAGCAATGATTCCAAGTGAAAGCCAGATAGCTATTAAGTGTTTCTGTCTCAAATTTCAATGCTTTTTGCTGACATTACAGTATTTAAGATCCTCAGATTTTTACTGATGTACAAATACATTCATCCACTATTTACTTTCTAGAATGTGTCTTGGCTTTAGCATATGTTCTTTGACAGATCAACTGATTCAAACCCTTTAGTTTCATATAGATGTGGTTTGCAGATTTTACAGAGAATTAGATCGGTATGCTTCAGTTCTGACTCGCCATTGAGACCACCTCAAATAGTCATTCATTGCACTGGAATCAGAAGCTAGTATTAATCCACAGTCACTAACACTGGCTGATTGTGTGGCCTTGTCAGAATGCCTGAACTCCTCCTGTGTGGAACCTACTTCCTAGCTTTAGAGGACAGGACATACTCCTTGTCTGTGCTTCTCTTAACAGCTCTTCAGAGTCATTGTCAGGATATTTACAATGTAAGGAAAAATATTGCTTCTCAGTAAGCTTATGATTCTTACACCTAAAACTTTGAGCAATGAAAAATACCTAGTAAGATGTATAGCATGAAAACATAGAAGAAATGTTAATAATGAACCAGACCATAAGTGTTTCAAACACAATAAGTGTTTTTATAATCCTATTTTTCCTGAATGTGCTGTTTATTTTCCTATTCTATTTAATATTTAAATAAAGTCTCAAGTAACAATTCTTAAATCGCTAACAGTCATCTCAGCATCACATGAAAACAGTGAGACAGAGAAGGCAGGATTCTGCTCTCATTAAACCTAAGGAGAAATTCCAAGGTGCTATCTGTTGACAGTGGAGTCTTGCTGATACCATTGCAGGTGTTACAGTGTGAGCATCACACATCAAAATGGGACTTCTTCAACAGCTACAAATGTGCAAAGCAAGGTTTGCCTTTCCTTGACTCATTTATAATTGAAGGGAAAGTAACTGATTAACAGAAGATGAAATAGAAGCAGTGATGTCCCTTTGGTGCAAGTTATCAAATGTCAGGTGAGAGGATCAGGTGGCCTTGAGAGAATTTTACCTGCTTTTAAAAAAATTATTTATTTCCCTCTTTTGCTCATTACTGCACAGAAATTTGTTAGCAAAAGCTTCAAGACAGGAGTGTCTGTTTCTTCTGCCATGATCAACTGAGCTGAGTATCCACCCAGCTCTGCTACACACATAGACCAGCAGAAGCAGTTGTCAGTTAGTCCTGAAGACAAAATAAGAAATGGTGGTGGCATTTTTGGTCTACCAGGAAATGGTACAATAGACCATAGAACTCCACCATTGTAAAGAGTAAAATAATGGTTAAAATAACAGGAAAAATATTAAAAATGACTTTGTTAATAGTAACTGTGTGAAGAAAAACAATTAGTGAATTAATCCATTTACATGAGAGATTCCATAACAATGTATGTAGAAAAAAGTATTCAGACATATAGAGAAATTATCAAGTTATTTAATACTCTGAAAATTTCAGCACATTTTATTATAGTCAGTGTTGCTTGAGTCAGTGCTGCTTCTGGCTTACGATATTCTTAGCAAGTTAAAATCTGTCGTGCCTTCACGATATTTATGCCATGATAACAAAAATCTGTGACTCGATGCAGTCTTTCAGTGGTGTTTCTCACATTCAAAAGGGAAAACAGAAATTCCTTTCTATCAAGAGTCCATTCCCCAGAAATACAGGACCAATTGCATCATTTATTTAGTTTCCCAAAAGAGAGCCAAGAAAGACTATGCCTTTCTGCTGAATGTTAAAAACATAACAGTGAATAAATTTTTAAAGAGCTCACAACCTGAGTAAAAGGCAAAGCAGAGGACTGGGTATGGAGCTGGGGACAGTCCAAGGGAAGAGTAGAGCTAGCTGAACTGTGTGCAGAGTAGAGATCTCAGCATTAGCTGTCTCTCATCATTCCAAAACCTTGGTCTTAAATTAGGAACTCCCTCCTGCTAATGGGACACATGACTCTAATTTCGAGCCATCACTTAGGCCTTTTTTTAAAACTTTGGTACTATTATATTATTCACAATATGAAGAGGTAAATATTATATGAAAGGAGGGCGGGACAATTGGCTGCTTTAAATGTTCATAAATAGAAAATAGTTTTGTAGCAAGAGGGTATTAAAAGTATGAGGTGTAATAAACAAAATAATTTGGTTTGTTAAATATCAAATTAATTGCATTAACAAATACAAAACTTTGTTTGTATGCCACTTAAAGCTGATACAGGGGTACTGATTCTTCTGTTTGACAGTGGAGGTGCCCAAAAGATGCAAAACACTGCATCAGATTTTGTCAGTGTTTCACACAGCGGTCAGGAATCTTCCATTTTCCACTATATTTAATCAACACTACTAGTTATGATCCCCACCTTTGTTATTACTTTATCCAAAGCTAACCATATTTTAAAATATTATGTTATAGAAAACAATTTGAATTATATAAAACACATTTTTTTTCTGTTCTATAAGTAGTTCTCTTAAAAAAAAACCAACTTGATTAAATTGCTACATAAATAAATTTGCTACATAAATTCCCAAGGTAGTTTTTGCAGTTAAATTCTTTTCTTGATCAGATGACTGCAAATGGTGCAAACAAGTATTTTAAATATGTTTTGGGACCTGGTGTTTTTTGTGGTGTTTTAACTTTTTTTTTAACTGTAATACAATTCTTCTATGGCATGAAGGCTAGTAATTAAATTTCAGAATCAGAATTGCATTAATGAGTACAAAAATTACGTATTAGAAGAATGGTTTTTTTCTCTATTTTTCATGCTGCATACAAAAGTAGTATTGGACAATCTGAATTTATGGCTTGCCATAAATGAACTTGAGAAGAAAGGCTGACAAGCTCCTGTTGAATAGCCCAAGGACCTCTGTTCTCAGAGGGTTTTATTAGGACTTCCATACATGGCTTTACATTGAGTCTCTTTCACGTAAATTGGGCAGTCCTCAGAGGGTCTCAATTGTATTTAGTATTTATAAACTATACCTTCAACAATGTGAATGTTTGTATTTAAGGATCTGAGAGTGTAAAACACTTGGACAATAGTTTCCCAGAGTGCATATGCAGACTTACAATAGAGAATATATTTTTCTCATTTATAAACATCTGGACAAACTGGTATGCTGTCTAGATCCCACAGCAAATTAGGGTCTGATTTTTAATTAAGTTTGGCATGCATCAGAGGAGTACATATGTTCAGCACATGTTTTTACCTTATACATCTTTTGCTCCATTACCTATGTATTGTTCAAAACGAGTTCTGCTGCTGAATAAAAACTGTCCAATTTGCTTTGAAAAAATTTACAAAATGAAAAAAAAATCTGCATCTTTGACAAAATGGTGCCATTATTTGTTTGGAAAGAATATCCATGGACTAGGGGAAAAAATTACTGAACTTGTAAAATTATTAGAATTAGATGCCTAACCACATGCACTTTCCAGATGTTGAAACTTCATTGACTGATTTCACCAAAAAGGTGTTAATTTCTACCTAGTGCTTGAGGATGAATGCAGCTCTTCTCCAGTGAAACTGGAATAATTTTACTGTTTCTAACTAAGAATAAATAAATCATATTTTGATATAGTTTTGATGTGAGGAGGACTAAGAAATGAAACCATGAAGCTTGACAGCTTTGAGAATTGTGATTGCAGGTACAATCATAGTGATATATTCTGCAGGAGAACTTTTAGGAATAAGCTTTATGATCTTGAGTTGCCGTATATTGGGGGTTCATCACATGTCCTTACAACTAAGTCTAAAGTTTCTGCTGCAAACCTCCTGGCCTGATTCTGCTCCTTGAGCACACCTGGAGCTGCAGGATGGGACATCCCAGAGGATTGCACCAAGGCAGATGGGACACCATTTCCAGAATTGCTAAATATTGCATAATTTCAGGAGTAAATACTGCTTTGTCTGTAACCACACGAGTCCCTGAAAGGCAGAACCATATCAGTTATAGGGTGTGTGAGCTGTCTCTGCCATTAACACTCAGAAAAGGAAACTGAGACGTTGAAGATAAGCACCCACTGGCCCCTTTCACTTCAAATATGTGGTCTTGCAATAGTCTCATTAGAAAAAAGGTTTAAATGGGAAAGAAAATACAAAGTGATTTATCTTCTTAGGCCTCTCAGAACAATACTTCCTGGGTGAAGATGAAGCCAATTTGCCAGGGTTGCTGTGGAAATGAGGTAGTCCCAAAAGTAGGAGTATTATTTTTGCTCTCCTCAGGCCTGCTGGTCTTAACCAGGAGGTTACACTCACAGCACAACTATGTTTGGTAGCTGGAGAAGCCTCCTTTACAGCCTCTTTTACCTTGACCTCTTTAACTCTTGTCCAGTCAAGCCTTAAAGAAAGTGAAAACAGGATTCTGTAGATTCTCAGGCCAGGTCACATCCCATAACCTGAACTGATAGTTCCTTATTTCTAGGGAAAAAACCCCAAGGAGACACCTTATAACTTCATGTTTTTGATGGCACTGTACAAACATAAAACCGGTCAGCATTTACACATCCTGTATGCTTATGTTGTTCCAAAGTTTGTGTTTTTGAAAAAAAAAGATGAAGTAGCTGTGTAATTGTTTCAAAATTAATGTATTTAATATTTTTATGATGACAAAGACTTAATAGGGTTTATTTTACCTTATGTTTCATTCATGAGGCTACTATATGTATTTATTTTTTAGACAATGTAAGAGCTACTGGCACAGAAGTGTTCCCAAGACATGCCACATTTTGAGTAAACAGTCATATAGTCAGAGAAGGGGGAGTTTGCTGCCCTTTTTTTTTGCTTTGTAGATTTTTTGAGTTCTTAATGAATGCTGAAAATCCCTAACTCACAAGACTGTTGTGAGGATTAATTAGTGAATGTTTGTAAGATGCTTTGAAGATGAAAGGTGTGATGTAAATGCTAATTATTTATTATTACTATCTTCCTAGTCTTGGACAGATTCAGTTGATGTGGAAGTAAGTGATTGATCTTGCTAAACAGAGGCATGCACAGTGGAGAAGGGCCTTTGCAAGAGTCACATTAGTAATTCTCCCTATGAATCTCAGCTCTGCCTGAATCTCTCAATCTATCCTAACCCACTGCCTCCACATGGCTTTGACAGTGCTCTTCAGACTAAATTGCTACTCTACTACAAGCTCTGGGCCTGATCCAACAACTTATGAAATCAGAGAAGATTTTTCCATCACTTTCAGGGAACTGGGCAAAAGGTCAAAAATAGTCTTTTATACAGTATTTTGGAAAATAACTAAATGACAAAAGCCTGTTTTCTGAAAACTGCCCATACTTGCTCTCTGCATGATTAACTTGATACATACTGTCAGGTTTTGTCAGTTGTGTCAGATCGTATTCATATCATCCAGTTTCCTTTGTGCACAATAATGTGATTCCTTGCAGGTCTGTTCAGCTGTGAATCTGTAGCTGTTCACTGCATTAAATTATGTGCTACTTTAGCATCAGTATACTGTATCACACAGGGCAAGACATCTTGGCGTTCAGGGCATGAGAGCTCTTTGGTTCCTACTCCAAGAGCACACTGAAAAGTCATCTTTGAAAGATGAAGGGTGTCAGCTCCCACTACTGCCTTCACAATTCAGCAGAAGTTGCAAGCAATAGCCAGGTACCTCTTACATGCTTATCTTTGCCAGTTGTACCTCAGAAATATCTTTGTACTGGAAGCTGCTCCCTTCACCCTTTTCATTGTGAGGATACACTGTGGGTAGTCACCCATGTAATGACCATAAAATCAGAAATTTGCTTAGAATTGAACTCTCTTTGGCTTTACATACCATTCCAGCATAGAAAAAGGTATTAGCACCTTACATCTAATTGAGAATATGATTGCTTAAAAAGAGTCAATGGGATATGACGACATTCATCAGATAGAGCAGAATAGCAAACTATGAAGGAAGAGGAAATGTAGCAGCTTTTTACATGCAAGTACAAGTTTACATCTGTATGTACTGTCTGTGTGATGCAGACAAGTGTCAAGCAGGAGGTAACAGACTCAGATAGGCAACAGTGAAACTAGAACAGCTCAGACTGGAATAGGACCTGTGTTGTTCTATTGTTCAACTGTGTTGCAATGGCAGTTATCCAAGGAGTTTGATATATTCTTGATCTCTTGGTATTATCTCTTGGCATTTTAAAAGGCAGTTTAGATACTCTGTGTGTTCATTCAAATGAAAAAGTGAATGCCAGGCATTCCTATAGCTGATGTGCAATGAGGAGTCAGGCTCCTTTCAGCATCAAAGAATCCAGGAGTCCACACAGTGGAGTGTAATGTACTGGGTCCATTCATTACTTGTGATGTCTATCAAGCAGAGGCAACAGGAGCAGGACCCAGCTCAATAAATACCTGTCCTCATGGACTATCACAACAGGTCATGCTACTAAATACTAAGGTAAGAGAAATCCTTTCTGTGGCAGTTTGTGAATTGGCTCAGTTATGAACCAAAGTTTCTCTCCTCCCAGTTTGGCACCGGCTACCTAGCTCTGTTGTGTAAGAGAATAGCACTATGACATACAAAACCAAAATAAACCAACAGAAAAACTGTTCTGCACCTACAGGTATGACATGTCACATCTATCTAGAGCTGCGCTGGTGGTCTAGGAAGCAAAGAACGGGTAGACCCAGAGCAGTCCCCAAAGCAAATTTGCTTTTTTGTTTGCAACTCCCAAATGTCACAGTTTGGGATATTCTAGAGCTTTTGTTCTCAGACTGTGGAGTGATAGCAACTAAAAATCAGGCAGCAAGGGTGCTGTGTGCACTTACAGTGGGAGTTCTCACAAGCGAAAAATTTTCATTTACAGGATTTGTTGGCCTCTTTGTATATCTGTTGTGGCCTGTGGGACTTCATCATCAGACCAGGAAGTAATGCAACTACTTTCAGTTAGTGTTGCTTATTTGCTTTTGATGCTTCTGTCATTATAGATGTATAAATAGATCACATTAACCAACTGAGATGTTTTAAAAGAAATGTGTTATGACTATGTTGGTAATGTTGATGCTGCACTTAAGGAAGTTAATACACAGCCATTAATTTTCTTGAAATCTCCCATCTATCTCAATGAAGGCCTAAGTGCTGAAATGCAGGTAGAAGGTACTTAAAGCACCTCTATGTCTCCACAGATCTGGCCCTTAATTTATAAGTACTTTGCACAGTAAAATAGGATTAGCCTCCTTAGGAGTTTCCTTTAGTCTCTTACTGCTCTACAGTTCAGTGCCCTCTAAGAACAGATACCAAAGAGCTACTCACAGGCCTCCAAATTCTCAGTGGCCATTGTCACTGCTTGGTTGCCCTTGCTGCATATTCGGTTTTAAATGCAGCATTTTTTTCATCCGATCAGAAAGATTGCTGTCTGCCATTAATAGAAATGCCAGTGGTGTTGTTAGACAAGGTTGTCCTTAAACTATAAGCATTACCTGCCACAATTATATTTTCAGTTTGAAGATATGACAACTGAAGGAAACAAGACTGCAAGGACTAAATAATTTGTCTTCAGTGCTCTTTAGCCTATTTAATATATTATTCTGAAGAGCTGAGGAGCTACATAAATCTCAGAGCTTGAGTTTCTGTGTACTCAATGTTGAATTACTGCTAATCTGGAAAAGATTAATTATTGATGACAGGATAAGTATAGCATGATAGACCAAACTAGCCCTTCAGACCACAAAACCTATGCTTTTCTAATCTAGTAACAGTTCTTCAATAAAATAAAAGTACTTTCTGATGACTTAGTCAATACAATTACTGAAATAATTAGAAGTCCCAGTAAAGATATTACAAGATGTTTTAAGGAAAGCTATAATACACCAGAAGCAATATTGTGCTGCAGATTAAAAACCACTTTCAATCTATGCACATGGACATGCTGTGCAGGGGAGAAGCTCTCTGTGGGAGGAGTGTGGAGGAATGGAAAAGCAAAAGCTCAAAGGGGCACATGCAAAATAGGACTGCTTCCAGTTTTGTATAAGACTGCAAGTCAGAGGCTGAGAGCCTGCAAAACAGTCTCTAAATCTTCAGCAGAACATCTGGGCTAGAGGTGGGCGGACACAGCCACTCTGGATCAGTTCTGCATTCACTAATTTATTGCTACCTGCAGCAGGTTTATTGCATATTACTTTTCCCAGAAGGTAAATTATAAAGGCAAAGCACATAGGACATGGCAACTATATGTGAAGTGTCAGTATATTTTATTGCATCACTGGCAAATCTTCTGGTGAATCCAACTTGTGTTTATTCAGGTTGTGCTGTGTGTGGGTTTGGATGATGGATAGATTCTCCCACAGGGTCCTACAGAAAACAAACAAAATACTCCAGTAAGTATGGAACTGAATTTTACAGGGATTAAATGAATAAAAGGGAACTAGATGCAATTTCCCATCTCCTGATTTAATACTACAGAATGAACTCATCAAATTTTTCTCCAGTGTCTGGCTTTATCCCATGTACTGTAGGTAAGTACTACAACACAGGCCAAACGAATGTACAAAGAGATACAGGCAATGGGTTTGCATCTTTCATATGCATTAACATACACTTGAAAGAAAGATGCAAAGGTTGTGATAATAACTGGGAAAAAATCAAAAGACTATAGCCCTTCAAATTGGACTCTTAGCTATAAGTTCATATGTTTATTCCAGTGCTTATATTAATAGGCAACACTGTTCCAAAAGATACTGCCCTGCCCAACCTCACTGATATCCAAAGTAAAAGCATTTCCTGAGGAAGCAGACAGATTTCATGAAATAATATTAATCTCATGTTTTCTTCTGACTGCTTTCTGTCATATGTTTTTACCTTTCATATCTGCTTCTATTCTGTAACCATGTGACTTATCAATGTCTATTCGATTCTGTATTTTAAGATGAGAGTCAGCTATATACCACAAAGAAGTTTTCTCATACAAACAGAAGATTAAAATGAAATACAGGAAAGAGAAAATACCAGTTTGATCCAAGAACATTCCTTTAGTCGGCTCTTTCACTCTGAGCTGTATTCAGAAAGGAACTCACAGCTGATAACAAACAACCACCCAAAAAGTAATAGTTTTATTTTTGACTTCAAGTATCATATTCCCAGAAACATTCACAAATTTTTCTTGCAGTCATCACAGAAATAACTCCTGGGTAAGTTCCCATATAGTAAGTTATGTCCAGCAATGATTTTGATGGAAGTCCCTCTGGGGGTCAGTTGAAAAAAAGGATGTTTAGTTGATTCTTTTCTCACAGGGATCTATTTTAGGCAGAAGTATATTTTAAAATTTTCTTGATTACATTTTTCTTTAAAAGATTCACCTCCTAGACTAACGTTAACATTTCTTGTTTATAGATTTTGATTGAAGAAATTTAACATATCTGATTTGTTTCTGTTTCTGCTGACGGAATCAAGGAAAGTCTTTTTCATGTGAACTAAACATGGTTATGTGTTGATGTTAAACACACTATTTTAATTTTGTCAAGGGTAGGTTATGGATTTATGTTATGGATAAATTTAAACTGTTCGTTTAGCTACCAACTGACTTCAATGATTGCTTACAGTTGTGTTTAACAGAAACAGCCACTCCGTGGCTTTTGCCAAAATCTGCTTCTCTTCTCTGTGCTTTGGCAGTGCCTAAAATTGAAATTATGTATTGTGTATTTTTATATGCAAGTTATTATTTGTTCACCAAAAGCCTGCTGAAAAGGCAGTTTTAATGAAATTTCACATACAGCAAGAAATTTTAAGAACAATAACCATTGTTTGTGTCTGCCATTAACATGACAGTATTTTTTAAATGTGAACCTAAAACTTATGAAAAAACAGATTCTATCTGATTTTGGTGACCTGAAACCATTAAATGTAAATTTTTTATTCAGAAAAATTTCCAATAAACAGAACAGTCTCTTCCCAGGCCAAAGAAGGAGGGAGCGCAAAGTTCAGCAGAAATGCACAGTGTGCCTTAAAGGGAGGTATCTGAAAACTGCATCTGCAGGTTCTTTGGGAGAAGTAAATATTCCAGCCAGAGTGTGATATCCTTCTCATTGCTCATAAAATGATGCTAATTAAATTATGTGATTTATAACCCCAGTTTCACAGAGGATTTTTAGTACCATATTTCTTGAAGTATTTTTCTTTATATTTTCATGGGATTTATTTACTTATTTTCACCCTGTCAAATCCCTTTTAAATATATCTGCCTATCCTTTTACTGACGTAAATCTTGTGGCAGCCATTGTGTTTGATCAACTTGCACCAAAGTTAACACTTCTATTTGCACTTATAAGGAGGTCCTAGGACTAGGGGTTTCAGAAGAGGTTTTTTTTCCCAGGCATTTGCAATAATGTTAACAATTTATAAACCTTCTGAGTTTTTGTGCCAGTCAGATCTTGTTCTGATTTTAAACACTTTTGCTGTTTTTGTCACTATCAAAAAGAAAAGTTTAAGAAAAATCATAGGAGGCATCTCGTTATAAAAAAAGGAAAAGCTGAAACAAAATAAAGACCAAGTACTGTCAAATGATATTGCAGAGAAAATGTTTCTCTCTGATTATTGTGATATAAACTTAGGCTTGGAAAAATGAAAGACAAAACCAAAATAAACAGAAAAAATATTGGTTTAGTTGGTGTCCCTTGAAGTTACCTTATTACAAATAAATCTTAACCATCTGAACCCTGGGAAGGACCTTAGAATTTGCAGTTTGGACTAAGCTTTCAAAAACTGCAGAGATCCACTGAAAAATAGGGACCATCCAAACTCCCTTCATATAATCCATGAATTCTTTTGATAAGGCAGGTTGTGACAAAAATTAATGACAATAATAATAATTATAATAGTAATAGTATTCTAATCCAAGGTTCTCATTAAAAGTTTAGGGAAACTATTTCAAAGAGTCCAACTCTGTAGTTCTTGACCTGGATGAGAATAGAGAGTCTGCTCTTGGAACTTAGGTCACACCAAATAATGTGTTACAGATGACAATCTCTCTGTCCACTTAAAAAAAAAAAGAATCAGTCCATTTTTATGCAGTATTTTCACCTACAGTGTCGCTTCAAATTGGAACAATAAATCTACAAAGAACTGGAGTATTTAATATCTGATTTTAGTAATTTTATAGATAATTTTCTAAAATTGTTTCCCTAATCAAGGCAATTGGTATTTATTTTTAAATAAATTTTTCAATAAAGACTCTTGCCTTTAGGACTCAATATCTTACAAAAATGATAATAATTAATGCAAGTTTTTACCTTCTGTTCTTTTGTTAGTATAAGGCCAAGATGCCAAGAATATCAACAGGGAGCCA
The DNA here is from genome assembly GCF_000277835.1 of Geospiza fortis. Lineage (NCBI taxonomy): Eukaryota > Metazoa > Chordata > Aves > Passeriformes > Thraupidae > Geospiza > Geospiza fortis. Next base: position 21,996,240 of record NW_005054298.1, on the reverse strand, counting down.
TCTCTTGACATCAATAGTGAGATCACATCTTTTTCATGTAGAAATACTTCACACTTGATTTCATGATTTACCAGATGGAAGAATACACATTGAAATTTGAAATAACTCTATAATGTCACTATTGTTTACATGATATCACAAAGCTCCTTCAGAAATATCACCTGAGATGCAGTTCTGCTAAGGAGCAGTGTAATTCTGTATGCCACCGAACAGTGCAGAATCATTTTCATGCTATGTGTCTGAATCTTTTCCCCATGTGGCTGTGTGGGAGTCCTATAAAAGAGGAACTCTACAGTGTGTTATGGCATATTAAAGATATGAATGATATGAAGAGGAGTTCTTAAAATATGTTACCTCCTTTCTAAAGGCATAAAGTCTATGCCTTTTGACTATTCATAATATGTGCAAGCTACGAGTAAAGCAATGTAAATTCTATTCAGCTAGCTCTTTTTTTTTTTTATAACATAACACTTTATTGCATTTTTTTTCATTAAAATGCGCATCCTTATCATACAAAGCATCAATTAAACCACTGTGTATTTCAAAAGTTTCCAGACTTCGTGAACAGGTCAGGCTTTGGTTATATATCCTGTTAAGAGTTCCTGTTCCCCTGAGTTTAGCGATCACTACAGGTCACCCCATTCAACCATAGTCTCTCATGCAACAATGAACAGTGCTGCTATTTTCAGTGGATTCTCCCATTTCTCTGTAAGCTGATTGGAGATGAAGCTGGCTTGAAAAATGATTACATGTTAGAGATATGAAATAATTAAATAGCAGTGCATGCTTTCTGGAAATATCCTCTTCTTATAAATTTAAGTACATTACTTTTAGGCAGATAGCCAGAATAATTTTTAAAAGCAAATTCTATTTAAAAAATAGTCCGTGACACAGAGCATTAGAGTGACCTTGCAAACAATCAGTACAGTGACAATAAAGTTGTATCTGTAATATCAGGAGGAATAAATCTTCCCTATTTCTAAAAATAGGCAGGATACTTTTTAACTCATTAATTTTAGCACCTTTTCATCTGCTTTCAGGCTTTCAGGCAAACAGCCAAGGGAGTCAAAAGGCAGCCTTTCATGTATCAGTTATAAGTCATGGCTTATTTTCACACAAAAAGATTCATCTGAAGGTGGAATTTGAAGTCAGTTGTGTTACTTTAAATCCCAATGCGTGAATACTCTCATTCAGAATAAGTGATTTTAAGCAGAGTAGAAAGGGATTCATGTGGTTTACATAGTCATGTTACTTGGGTTTTATCTTTCCAAATGTTCCTCTGTAAACATTTCGTCTTGGACTGTGTAGGGTCTGAAATAGTTTGGCACAGGCCTCAAAATGACAATGTTTGGAGATGTGGAAGGGGTTTGGCATTGTGCCTATTTCTTGAATAGCCTTGCCAGATCTGTGTGATTTCCACTGGTTTTTAGGACAGTTTTCACTCCCAAATTTAATTTAATCACATTTATTGTGCACTATCTCCCTGTACTAAATGTGTGACAGGGCCTATGTTTGCTTTGCTTTGAAACGAAATGCAAGGAACCATGTATTTCAAGATGCTAAAATATATTTCTCCCTCCTAGCTTTTAAAATTTTAATAGGAATGGGATCTTGACAAAAGTTTAGTGATTAAAACAGGGCAGATATAAACCTCCTATCACAGCCTTTATGTAAATCACCAGATAAATCAGATTATATCTTGTGTGGAGATACCATTTATTTACTTCTAGTACATAAGGTGCATATGCTCCCCAGCCCTGAACTTCAGAGCTGACCTAGGGAGGCTGCCTCCAAGGAGAGGGCAGCTACAGTCAGTTAGCCAGGGGGCAACTGGTAAAATTGTCTTTTAAAGAGTAATGGACTCTGACATTAGACAACAAGTAACCTCTTCAAGTTTCTGGATGTCAGATAGAAAAATAGGGGGGTTATTTTGCAAGAGATAATTCAATACAGTGTTCAGCTAAGTCTAAATAACTCAACTGAGACAATACAATCACAGCAAAGATGCATTTTCTGTATTAAGTTGTAAGATATCCAAGAGTTTAGCTGTGGAAGTGGCTCACACAGCATCCATTTGTCCCTGATGATTATGTGATACAAGTTAAGTACGAGGGAAAAAACAGGTTTTATGCTAAAATGAGGGAAACTCAACCCCAGGACATTTATCATCCTGTAATACTGACATTCCCTTGTTGTACTGTGAAGATTAGAAAGCAGTTCTTCAAGACTCACATTGAAACAGCCACATAGTGGTTTCTGTTTAGTTTTCGTGGAGGTTGCAAGGCAAATAAGCATGGAACTCTGGGAAAAGTCCTCAGGGAGCCCCACCAGTGGAAAAAATGTTACCTGGTCATAGCTGGGCAACTGTGAGTGTAGAGGGAGTAATTCACTTTCCCTCAGCGTACGGAAGTAGCAAGAATTAGCTGCTAGAAAAAGCCATTCCTTTAAGCAATCTGGAGGACTTTTCCTTTCCTCTGTCTCAGTCTCCAGATTTTACATGAGTACCCCAAGAGCGGTGTATGTTTCTGCTTCATGTGTGAGCTTGAGTTGCACTTAAACAACTTCATAATCTCTGGAAGCATACCTGTAAACACATGTTAAGAGCTGGAAAAGATGCAAACATGCTGACTCTCTACAGAATATTACTAGCATATCTCAAGCATAATTACGTCTGTGTACCCTCAGTTTACCTTTCAAAATTAAAGGTCATTAACTGAAATTAGGCCAGAGAGCATTTGCAAGCAGAAAACCATAGTACATATATAAATGCTTCTTAAAATTAGTTTCATGTGCACTGTAGTCCTAATTAATGCCTGGTGTAAGTGCAGTGTTTCCTTCTCTCAGCTAAAATGTTGTGCTTCACTGCTGTAACAAACGAAAGCAAAATTAGTGGCATCAGGAACATGGTTTTAAAATAAAATGGATGTCCTCTTAGGTTTATTTTGCTCAATGCTGCTTTTAAGGAATACATTGCCATTCCCCAAAAATTCTGGGCTGGAAAATATATGTGTTTGGGGTGGCACAGAGTGGACATTTCCCCAGAAGCATTTTAGGTGCAGTTTTTCACCTGCGTACTCTACAGCTCCGTTGCATTGGCGGGTGTGGTTGTGCCTTCTGCAGGTGAAGCAGTTTGCCTTCCTTGCAAAGGAGTGCTTCCATCGTCTTCCTGAGCACAAACTTAATGGCTGATAACTTCAAAGCCAAAGAAACAATGAGTAATCTGACACAGATCCCGCACTGCTATGATACTGTATCCTGGCATCAGAACAGGAACAGTACTATCTTAAGTGGATGGCAAAATCAACTTCTAAAAGCCTTCCTGTTTTAGAAGAAGTAGTGATGAGCTGTCTTTTTAAAAAATTCCATTCAAATCGAGATGCTGAATTTTAAATATTATTAACAGTAACCAACCTCACAGCTTCCATATGGATTCCCAAAATTCTTTCTTGATTTCATAATTAAACTAAGCTAACATGACTAGGACTGAACCTTTAATACACCTGTGCTGGAAAGCATCCTTAAAATATTGTATCAGTAATTTCATGTCTCAATATAATGGCTTTCAAAAAAAGACTTAAGTACAAAATCATTTTACACATTATTGTCCTGTGGATTGTGGCATTTTCCTTCTCATATAAAGTCATTCACCTGCTTAAGTTTGTCAAGAGCAGAATTTGAATGCCCACAGCAATGACAATACTGCAATGAATTTTACTTTTTGAAATAATTGAATTATTTGCATCTAATCAATTTATCTTATATGTATATGTATATGTATACACATATACATACATCTGTATATATGTATATATATTTGTATATACATATCTACAAATATATATATATATGAATTAAAGAATATTTGCCTTGTATTAACATATATTATTGGCTGCTAGTAGTTGACACAACAGGTGGCTATAACATTTTATGTCTCTCTTCTATATTAATAGCCTAAAAAGTCACCATTCATGTTGAAAATTTCACAAACTTAAAAACAATTGCTATTTCAATCCTAGAGGAGATTCCAAAAGCACCCTATGTATAGCAGCCAGCTAGTAGAATCAGTTGATGGCTATGAATAACTGAGAATGTCAGATCATGAATTAGTGTTGATCTGGATTCTTTCTGTCAAATGAAATGATCTTATGGTAACACGAAACTGCTCACTGCATAATCAAGCTCTTACCTTCAAACCAAACTATTGATACTGTCAATGCTAAGATTGTCTGTAAAATAAATATTTTAAAAATGCCATGAAGCATCCAAGTTGCTTCAGTTCATACTGTTCAGCAGAGAATTTTTAGGTTTCTTTTTCCTCTGTCTTTCATGTGTTTACCAAACTGTTACAAAACATATGCACTATTTTTGAGGAAGAATAACACAAGCCAAGCAGACGGATCTATTCATGATCAGAATGCAATGGCCTTCATTATATTCCAGTTTGCTTATAAGTGACTGATCGAGAGTTAGCAGATGGTGTTTTCTTTCACCCCTTCGCCTTCCTCTTATTTAATTATTCCAACTTAGTTTATGTGCTGGCTCTATAGTGCCTAATAAGCATGTATATTTGTAAGATCATCACTTCTGTGATCTCCAAATTTATCAATGCTTAATCCATCCTCACTGAACTTGGGTCTTGTTTTAAGCTATATATCTAGGACCAGACCAGTCGGACGTCTTACACTTTATGTTGCTCTTGGAGGTGTTTCCATCAAACAAACAACCTAGCATCCACCTAGGAAACTGCAGCACCTGTGGAAAATCAGTCTGGCAAATAATGTATTGTACTTAAGTGTCCTTCCAAGCAGCAACAGCTGCAGTCAGTAGTGGCACTGGGGCTCTGCAGGCTGCCTCCCTAGGCTGTCAGGGGTCTCCTGGCTCTGCCAGGGCAGTTTTCTGAGGGCTGATACATGGCCAGGCAGGCAGAAATCTTGCACATATGATGCTTTGGAGCTCAACAGAGAGAATACTGCCTCTGTTTGACATGGTAATTGAAACACATGCTATTATTCATAAAGAACAACAATCCCATTGCTATTCAGATAACAATCCATTCTTCTTCCTCTGTCTCTAATTTTATCCCAACTATTTCCCAATTTATTCCAACCATTACATATCTGATAAGATGTATGGTGTGCCCTGACTCTCATCTGATGATGTTTCCTTCCCTCCAAAGTCAGTTCTGTTCCAAATCCAAATATTTCTCACAGATAGGACCTCATCAGCAACCCCTTCTACCAGGAATTTGGTTTTCATGGATTTACATATTGTTGTGACTTCTGAAAGCCCTCCCTGGTCCACAGCCTCATGAAGCACAGCTCAATGGGCATCCCAGAGTAGAGAGACCCCATTAGCAGAAAGCCACAACACGACTCACTCATGGTTGAGAAGACTGAGACTGGGAAGACATGAAGGGCATGAGACAAATAGAGTCCCCTTCAATTTTATTTTTCCTCAGTAAAAACTCAAGAAAGGGAAACTTTTCAGACAGGAACATATACAAATCCTAGGGCCTGACTGGGCTAGAGACAGTCAGATTTCACTTTCCTTTGTCTGCTGCCTCCAGTGCAGTCTGGCACATCTGGGTGTGCAGCAGTTAAATGAAGAGGTTTTGTCTCCCCAGATTGCTTTAAGTATACAGTTGTGTCCATTTAACAGAATTTCTGTGGGACCAGAAATTCAGCCAGAAGTTCATTATAAAACATCAGCAAACATGATACTGACATAACTAGTTTTTCCCATTACTAGGGAGAGTTCAGAACTAGCACACTCACAGCACATAAATTCTGGAGAAATGACATTTGTCAAGTGATCTACTAGAGAACATCAAAGACAGAAACTGTGCCTTTATTTTGAATCAAAATCAAGAGATTTTTTTGGTTTTGTCTTAGATCTGTTTGGCACTCATGTATGTAGCCCTAGTGAATTTAGCAATATAGAAATTGTGGAAAGATTTAATTGGCCAAAGTTAATACAAATATTTGTCTGTATGTGGTATGCATTATTTATACCCACTACAAATGTCCAGCAGATTCCAGAAGATGTCCATTTAAGGTGCAGATCCCTGAAATTAGCCAAGTCACTTCAGCAGCAATATTTTAATCTATTCTAGGTATTCTGAACTTCTGGAATATTTGAAACTTTATTCTTCTGATTTGCAGCTTAGAAGGCTGAGAATGACCTCAGTTTATTTTCCTCTCATGGGTACGTTAGGCATCTGGATATTACTAGGCAGAAAAAACAGGCTTTCCTTTTTTTTTTCCTTACTCCTGACTTCATGCTATTTTTGAGCTAAAGAAAAGAATTATAGAGATGGTGGTTTAGAAATCACTAGTACAGGACCAAACTCCAATCACTGTGAGAACCCTAGATGCTCCAGTAAACTGGATTTCTGGATTATTTCCACCTCAACAGGGGCATCATGGCCCCATATAGAACCCATGATCTGGTTCATCATGGTTAAAGATGGAGTTTTAGGTTTTCTGGCTGGTTTATTCATGACACAGTCACTACAAGCCCTTTGGATAAGCATTTCACACAGTGGGTGAGAGGTTCAGCTCTAAGGACAGCGTTACACTGCATTAATCCAATGACTTTAATACCTTTACTCCTACTATCTTACAGCAATGTAGCTGAGAGTGAATCAGGCTGAAGATTTTAAGTATAGGTGATTCTGCTATTTTTATGAGGCCCTGCAGGCTCTAATTCTTTGCACCATGTGGGAGCCTTCCATGAATACAGAGTGCCATCTGTGCTTGGGTCTCATTCCTTAAAGAAACATTTAGCTTTCTATTCATCCTTTCTGCATTCCTGGGGCTGAGCAGTGTGTGAGTGTGTTACCCCTTCCTCCCTTGTGTCACTGGAGTTTATTGATCAGCCTCAGGACTAAAAACACAGCAGAGAGCCCTGCTGTTTCCAGTAGCTGCTGCCTATCTTTTGAAGCAGAGATGAATGTTTGAACCATAATGTATTCTTTCAACACAAGAGTATTAAACTATTGTGAAAAATAAATGCAAGAGATTCTCAAACTGGGAGGCAAAAAGGCATTGGTGCATCAGAAAGCTTGCACACCAAGCCTTTTGCTTCAGCTCTTGCAGCCTGAGCCTCTTGTATCTCTGACTAATTCTCTCCCTGTTCACCACAGGAATACTAATTGCCAGATGAAGCTCTTTGTTCAGCTAATGCCCTAATTGTTGCTTAGAAGAGGAATTGTCTCTGGCAATTACTTATTGCTAAAGGAAATATGAGACTTTATTTCTATGGCTGGTCCAGGGTTACAAAGTTACTGAAATTACGAGGCTAGAGTCACTAGGTGAAAGAAACCAACCAAACCAAACCAAAAAACCTCAACCACATTCTTTCTGTAGTGGGTTGTTCAAATCCAGACACAAAACATTTTACTTTGTATAATAGGTGACAACATTCAGTACTTAGCATCATTCTACTGTAACATCAAAACCACATCTGGAGACATCTGGAGTTGCAGTATGAATGAGAATCCATGAGGTTCAGATTCACATCACAGCCCCATTTGACTCATCAGCACTAAACCATGGGACCTCATTAAAACTACTACTGAGAAAAAGAAACATTAAAACAGAAAAATGCAATCTAAATGTAGGTAAACTTTTGAAAGGAATAGTTCCTTGCCTGTGTTTTGATTTATATCCATCTAGTCTGTACTGGGACCGGAAAATTTAAGAGCTTTTTGATGGACATGACCACATTTTCTGCAGCACACTAAGAACAAGAACAATAACTTAAATGTCTCCAGGTTTTTCAGTGATTTGATTTGTGATATTGCACATAAACCCAAGAACACACAGCTGTGTAAGAACACACATGCACACACAGACACGTGCAAGTACACCTTGGCTCATAAATAAATAAATAAATAAATTTCTCAAAAAGTACTAGTTTCTCATGTCTAAAAACCACATCAGTATGTAAGACAGAACAGAATAAAAGTAGCAGAGATATGTACCACTACTACCACTATTTACCTGTTTACATCAATAAACTCCTGCTATTCTATATGTAAAAATAAATCCAATCCAAAAGACTTAATCACATAAGTAATTAAGAAATCAGAGACTTTTTTGTACCTGAAGGTACTTTCCAGACATCTTTCATACATTATAGAGTAGTTTTTAGTGCCTGCTCTGCTGATTGTGATCCTACGATGCATCATCTGTTCATTAAGCTAAAGTATTCTCATGATGAGTAGGATTTATTAAGATTATTGGTAGCATAAAATAAAACCAGAAAAGTAAATATAGATATACAAATCCTGCTACTGTATTGGGTAGTGCATCTTAGAGCTGGTTACAGTACGTAATAGAAATCCTATGAAGTTCTTTACAGTAATGTTTCTTCCTCTCTGACCTATCAAACATTTGAGCATTACACTGATCTGACTTCCTTTTTCATGACTTTTCAAAGCTTGATTATATCTTTAACTTTCAGGTTTCTTATGCTATCACATAACTCCTGTGGTCTCATCCCAGATTTGCTCAGTATGTGACTAAGTTTGTGGCTGTACCACCTTTGCTTCCTGATAACCCAGTGCAAATGTTGTAGACACTTATTTCCACACATAAAACTCCAAGCACTCAATATTCTTTGGGAACAGAGGTGGCTGTGGAAGAAACCCTGTAGAGATAGCAATCATTATGTTTGTAATTGCTTGATGTCCCTGACCAAGAATGTTAGAGAATTTGTTACTTTTAATACTAATTCTGCTCTTTATGAAGTATGAATTACTGATTAATGAACACCAATCTGTTCCAGCTACATCCTACACCCCATATGGCGTATAAAAAACTCTTACAAAAAAGTTATAAAAAGAGTTACTAAATCATAGTCCAGTGCATGACTAAAGTAGAGGGATTATCTAGAATCTCATGACTTATTACATTATTCAAAATAGTTTTAGAAGTGACTAACAAGGATTCAGATGCTTCTTTGGGAGACTGCCTCATTACTCCAAAAATTGTGTTAGCAAATTTTCACAGATATTTGAGGCAGTTATTTCTTCCTTTATAGTAGACATTGGTATTGAGTCTAGCAAGAATAATAGATAAGATCTACAAAAGATGTTCTACATAAGGAAAAAATTCCTAGTGCTGAAAATATAACAAATAAGAATGGTGTTTTCTAAAGTTGTCAGTGATCATGGGACCATATTAGATCATAGGACCACAGAATAATGGAAGGGTTTGGGTTGAAAGAGACTTTAAAAAATGATCTAGTCCCAAACCCTGCTGCCATGGGTAGGGACACCTTCCACTAGACCAGGTTGCTCAAAGCCCCATTCAGCCAGGCCTTGAAGATGTACTTTCTTTCAGTAATGCAGGCATGTCTCTGACAGCTAACAGGTCACTTTTTCTTCCCATTTTTCTCAGCAATGCTAGGAGCCATGTTATTGGGCAGTCTATGGCAAATGATGTAGTAACAGCTGTTAACAAGAACATTTCTACCTCAGCTGTGAGAAAAAAGAAGGAAAACAAAGTAGCTGAGAGCTGTTTGAAGACCTAGAGTAGGCTACCAGGCATATATGCAATGAGACATAGCTGTCCTGAGCTCGGGGCCATCAGTCCTTGGCTCCTGATGGTCCAGACTGGGACTGCCACTTCCCTGTCTTCTGCTTTGCAGATCCCTGGCAAAGAGGTTGGGGCATGGTGAGAGGCAGGTTAGGTGTCACAAACATCTACCAACTTTTGGATGATGGAATCCAAACGCAGCATGAACCTGTGTGTAGAAACCCAAAGCACTCCTGGCTTTGTCAGTTTGGACATAACCTTGATGTTAAGCTGTTGCTATATGCTATATAGACCCTTGCCTGCATTGTTATGCTTGTGTCCTGAAATTTGTGGACGTGGGCTTTTGAAACACTCAGACAGATAAATCTTACATCAGGTATAACAAAAACCCAGGGATTTATCCAATAATTCAAATCCCACACAATGGTTACACTTGCTTTCAAACAATAGGAGCAAATGTGACTATTAGCAGAGACGAGATCAGTTTTGCAGAAGATATACCTAGAGCAGACTAAACCAGTATGTAAAAGTGTACAGAGTAAAAACCTTGTATACATTCAGTCTTGTTCGTGCCAAACTCTAATTAAAAAAGGAAGGTTAGTGGAAATTAATATCCAAAGATTATTGAATATTATAAGCTGTGTAAAAAGTAGAGTTTTTGGAGTTATTCATTTACCTATATACTAGGACTTTGATTGTTGTTTATGGACTAGTTAGTTTTTGATCTATTTGTTTTTTATAAAGAATACAGGGTCACTAAATTTAAATGCTTTCCTGTCATCCATAAAGAGCCTTTAAAATCATAGATTGTTTTCTCTCTTTTCAAGATTTATTTTATTTTAAAAATTATATATACACATATTCCATAATCATTACTTTTTCTTTAAGATTTGAAAGACCTTCAGGTGCTATATAGATCATGTATGACTTAGCCTGGACAGGGGACATAAGGTACTTATCAAAATTCATCCCTACTATTGCACCTCCTTTTATTTCTGTCCACTATAGCGAGAAGCTTTGTGTGCCCTTCCAGTAAAGGACGCAAGGCTGGCTAGCAGTCAGTGTGACAGAAGGAAAGCAGTGCAGCAGAAAATTGGATAACAGGATAAAAAACACAAGGACCACAGGAAGCCCATCAAAACTGCCTCCTCTTGTCAAAAACCAGACAAGTGACAAGTACAAATATAAAGTATTATCCACAATTCAGTATTTCTAATGATATCACAATTACAGTCCTGCTTCCTATAGGCAACCACTTAACTTTTTAGGCTTGACCTTGCAATCACAAACCAAATGTGGTGTGACAAAACAAATCTGTGGAAGAATTGTTTGCAGTCAGACATCTGACTATCCAGTCCCAAGCTAACTTTTATTTAGCTATTTTCCCTTAGAAAAAAAGTGTTTAAAGAGTACTGCTCAGTCACTGATCTAAAAAACATGTTGAATTAAGACTGTGCACATATTTAGCGATTCCAGATCGTGCATCAGAGTCAGGCAATTTAAATTGTCTGCCAACAGTTCAAGACAGTGGCTAATTCATTACTCACACATCTCTAGTTGGAGTAGTAATTTAAGCTCATGTGTGTCATATTAATTGTAATCTTGTTTCAAAGTGACAAGATAAATTTCTCAAGGTACATAATATATTATGGACATAGGTCAAAACAAATGAGTGTCTAAAAGAGATTAACACTAAATACATGCAATATGTCATGTTTGTAAATTAGGGAAGGATAAATTACATTAACATTTAACAGATTGTTCATTATACTTCATCTATGCTTAGGCTTAGGCAAATACTTCTCCTGTATATAAGATCTCTTTAAACAACTCATACAGAATATATAGGATTGCATACTTGGAATACAGAAGCATCAGTTCCCAGATCCTGCAAAGAACAGAACACAGTGCTACAGGATAAACAAAACTGGCATCCTGATTGGAGTTTCCCTGATTTATTTTGTTAGTCACAGGAGTGTTAAGGAAAAATTCAAACATTTTTCCCCATTTTTTTCTTTCCTTCCTGTTACAAAATTAAACATGTTGGAGACAAATGGTTTAATTTAAAAGCAGTTTCCCTAACAAGGAAAGTTCTGAGCCACTTCATCAGTTCAAGCACCTAAGCAATTCACTGTCACTGCTTGCAGAGCTCTGTGTCCTGCATGGACAACAGCAGTGTGATGTGGGACATCACTGCCCCACGTTCCCTCCACATGCAAACCCTTGGCCAGCTTCAGAAACTCACAGCAATGGCTTTCAAAGTGCTCCTAGGTAAAACTAATGAAGGGTACAAGGAAATAAATATAACTGCTCCTGTGACTGTAGAATTTGACCTCCCAAAGAGTGTTTATTAATATTTGTATTGTCACAAACATGTTAAAAGGAAAGGATGCATTTCTATATTCACCAATATTCACTGATTATATTACAGTAAATAAGTATTTAATATAATTTTAACTATATTAAATAGTTAATACACTAAAATTTCTAGTTTTGTTAGCACCATTTCTCACTAAAATCTACATATAGACCAATTCTTCTACACTTTCTAAAGCAAGTATAACCCTTTGGTTCAATGAAACTGTCCATTGGGCTAAAAATAAATAAGTAGGAATCCTTAATACAACTAATTTTAAACAATTTACTGAAAAAAATAAACATTTCAGGTTGAAATCACTGATCATGCTGATTTTATCAGATAAACTGTGGGATTTTCCCTCTTGTTATGTAAGGATTCCTTTGATAGACTGAATAATAATGAAAGGATTTACTTAATTCCAGATGACATTTTAATTCATTTAATTTTAGTCACTCTGATGATAACGCTGTAACACTCCTTTCAAATAAAGAAAATCTGCTGAGAATTATGTGCTGAATGGAGGCTTTTCCATCACTAACACATGATCTCATATACCTATTTATTTCTGCAGAAAACTGTTGTAGCCTCACACTCTTTAATTACTGCCATTTAAAGGTAATAATTTAAATTTCATTGCTTTTGCCATGTAAATGTCATTCCTTTTCTAAATAAGGTCAGCCGTTTAGACATATTGGTTTTGATATGTGTGTCATCTATACTTCATTTCACTGTATTTCATCTCTTCTTAAGGCATCATGATGTTTCTCACCCTGCTTTACACTCCACCCTGATATTTGTCTGCAGGATAGCTGTACTGTTAACACAATTCATGTATCAGTCACCAGTCACTGTCATCTCCTGTTGTTTCCAACCTCCTTTCTTTAAAAATCTACCAATTTCCATTGGAAATGTACAAATGCTAATCAGAAACAGCAACAGCTCTGACTGTGGGATAAAGGAATGAAGGAATAGAAATACATGGGATAAATCAGATTTCATTGCTAACTAATGCAGATGTCAGTACACATGGGTGAACATCTTCTCCTTGCTTGCAGACCTTGTTTTCACCCAGTGGTAAAAACAGAAGCAAAACTGAAACCTTTTTTTCTGTTATATGTTCAACATGGGCAACTGGCATTCAATAAAATGAGCAGTGTTAACAGACAAATGGAAGAGGGTCTTATTCCTCTAATCTGAAGTTCCTGGGTAACATGGCTGTGGGGATCATTCTGATTAGAAATACATTTGCTACATGTTTTGAGCATAAGTAGTCTTTTGTAGATCTATTATTTTCTGCTTTATGGGGAATCTCATCTGGCTTCCACAGGGAAAAGATCCTCCAGTTTTTTTGGCACTATTTTTGTCATATCAAAACTTATGTATAAATTTAATCTGACAAAACAGACTAAACTGTGTGGGGAAAAAAGGGCTAATTTATAAATGTAACTCTCAGCAGAAGTGTTCACATGCCAGGCAGACATATATCCAATATGCTCTCTGGTTACAATCACCAAGATAAAATTCTATGAACATATCCTGTGAGTTGATAACTGAAGAAAACGATTGAATTACCTCCAAGGGTCCATTCCAGCTTGAATTTTTTGTGAGTCCTGATACCACATTACTTTTGTGAAGTGTTCTGGATCAATGAATCTGCAAAAGGAGCAAATGTGTGGGTGAAAATGTGATCCAAATCTCACCCTCCAGGAAGTTTTAGTAGAAATTACAGGAAAAATTAAAATGTTGATTGTTTTAGGCAGGTTTTTCCAGATTTTTTCCCATGTTATCTGGTTAGATAGTGAGATGTGTGGAAACAAAACCTGTGTACGTTGTTTTATTACTTAAAAAACCCAAATGTTTCATGTAATAAGTGATACTTCAAGGACATCATTTGATCCCTCCTTATTGCTGTAAGGGCTCTGAAGAAATGACAACAAAGGGTCAATGCCTTTAATAGCAGGGAAAATTCATGCACTTTTAAAAAATGATTTCTATTTGTAATCAAAGTTTTCAGTCAATTACTTTCTCAAAGCTGCTGAAATAAAGGGAGATTGTATATTCTATTTAAATGGGCAGAGAGCAGGGGTCAGAGACACTTTTTGAAGCTATAGCCATGACATATGCAACTGTTTTTCTCCCAAGAAATTCTTAGAGCTTGACGTTTTGAAGGCAGTGAAGCCATTTCTCTTGCTTGTTGGTTTAGGAGAATTTAGAACTACACTGAGCAGATGCTAAAACAGATGGACACTGTCTTCTGGAAAAGTGGGAAATATATCTGATTAGAAAATGTCATGCTATTGTTTCTTCTTAATATTTCCAGCTGGATAAGCTATGAAAGGACATTTCTTTATGTCATAATTGAAAGAAAGTATAAATGCTGACACTACCTTAGTCAGTATTACAGGCAGCTAGGTCCTGGCCGTGCTCCACTACTCCTTTTTTGAAGGATGATCTCGTGTTGGGTAGCCCCAGTCTCCGTTTTCCCCTGGGGAAGAGCATTTCAGGATGAGAATCCCGGTGGACTGTAGCTGGAGTCAGAGAATTGCCAAACGGGCAGGAAGCCCTGTGGAGACTGCAAACGCTGCTCTGATGGGGGTTCGTGGCAACAACCTGTCAGGCTGACATCTTTGCTGTATTTCATTCTTTCACCACCTGGGATATTATGTGTTTGTGGGAACCCACCAGGACTGGGAGAAGGAAAAAATTAGCCATGCTACTCCTCACCTTTTGATGATGTCTTTCCTGACTACTGCTTACCCAGGGGCTGGAGATGCTTTTGTTCACCATAAAAGCTTCCCAAAAGATCCCACGTGCCCTTCCTCCTGGCCCTGCATCAAACTGCTTGCCATTCAGAATTGTTGCATGGAGCACCTTTGTTTCTTGCATACAGCTGTTTCAGCTGTAAATCCAATCAGCTTGAAAGCAAATTTTCGTTGGTCACTAATCTAACTTGTATCATAGCCAAGAGTCTCCCAGTACTGGAGCTGCAGGATGGAGATCTGCACATGGAGGGGTTACACATTGTGAACAGAGCATAAGAGGAAAAAGTGAGGGGCTTGGTCTGATCTTTCCTCCTCTATAAATGACTTGTCTCTCATGCTTTGTCTGTAAATTAGATAATAGGCTCTTCCGTAAGCCAGGTGGTTTCTCTCAGACTGTCCAGTAACACTGGCTGGTGTATCAGCTGATGGAGCATTCTCTGGTCTGTTTCCTTCATCACACCAACTTTCTTTTCCTTTTAATAGCTGTTCTTTCTATTGTATTGTATTGTATTCCTCTGCAGTTAGATTTTTACATCTTTCTTCCAAATAACACAAGAAACAGTTGCAAAAAGTTAGAATCACAGCCCTATGAATAATTGAATATGTTCCTGATTGTCTGAACTGGAAAAAGATTACTATTAAGACAGGCTGGAATTCCTGTAAATTCAATTTTATATATACAAAAATACTTCCCTCATGTCTAAATGGAATACTTTGTTTCATATTGATACATTTCAAAAAGCTAACAGGAGATATCTATTTATACATAGAAATTCAATTCCTACAATAAAAGCTGTTTGGATTGTAGAAACACTCTGCTTTAAAATTTTGTAGCAAAATATTTCAAGATTGGATGGTTTTGGCGTTCTGCTTTCCTTTATTAAAAGCAATCAAAATGAATATGGAAAATGCTATGTTCAACTCAAATTGCTAATTTGGGGTAAAAACATTTCATCTCCTGTTTGAAAGAAGCTTCTTTGTGATGATGATTTAGAGTAAATGTGAAAAATTTGCTTTAGGCTGCAGTTTTTCCTTTGGCATGTGGATCCACACTGTGGATGGATTCTTAGGGTGATCTTCTCTGAGGCAACCCTGGAACACACTGGAGTGTGCTCTCTGGCAGCCTTTTAGCTTGTATGATGTGAAATGCATGAACCTGCCTAAATGTGAACTTTTAGTCTGGCAGAAATTGCACCCACTGCAATACAGGCTGATTTTAAACTGCATAAAAACTTGCTGCATGAACTGTTTAACAGCTTAATTAAAAAAAACAAAGAAGAAAAAAAGTAACAGCCTTTTTTTGCTACAGTTTAAAAAACTGTACAGTTTTTTGCTACAGTTTGCTACATCCATTTAAAACAATGGTCAACTGACAATAAATAGACCACACACACAAGAATACTTATCCAACCAAGTTATTACCTTGCAACACTATGGTCATGTTATGCCATAAGATTGTCATCTGAAGTCTGAGAAGAAGTTCTTTAAAGGCCCTTTAAAGCAATGAATTTTTGTGCCAGTGTGCAAATAGATCAAAGAAATCAACTACCATGTTAAGCATATCACACTATACAATGGAATAAGAGACTGCCTTAGAAGATAGGCCTTTTCCTTCGTACATTTAATTCAGTACAGAAGTATGAAATAACCATTTCTTTTCCACTGTGATGTCTAGCCATATGTCCTCAATTTTTTTCTTCTACAGTAAGTAATGTTTTCTATGGTCTTATTCTTACATAAAAATCACATGGAAGAATTACTGCATACCTCCTAACACATTTTTTATGATGCAATAATCAAGTACAAATTTTTACACCTCTGTTAAACTAAAAATATTCTTAATATATTTAACCTTAATCTGCTCACCTTTGCTGAGTATTTTCAGGCATATATGCTCCAGCTAAATCCTTAATTTGATTTAAGAATAATACCCATGGCCTTGTTCCACTCATTTTGTGTTCTACATAAATTAAGTGTGGTAGTCTGTCCAACACTGGTTCTGTTTAAGAAGCCACATAAATAGGGAGATGTGTAGCTAATGGATTTCACAATGCTTATCTTTACCACAGTATGTCTGTGTCATTCTGAAACCATGTACCTCCTTCTTTGTTTCCACACGAAGAGTTTCTTTCATGTGAAGGACAGAAAAAATACCTAGCCAAAACCTGAGAAGAAACCAGGAATAAACCACTATGGCTAACAATGCACTGGAGCAGTTCTCCCAAAGAAATTATAGGAGGCCGTTCAAATGGCCTCTGAGCCCCCTCAGCCCAGCTCCCAGCATCTCCCACCCCCAGCACTCTTCAAACAGCTGTGGGTTATTACATATGGCCTTGAAGGGAACCCAAGAGCCCTTCTTAGTGTCATTTCTTATCACAGAACTCTTAACAAAGACCTGATGTTGCTGGACAAATACTGATTGCCCTGCTCCCTGCTGGGTGACATAAACTACCAAGAGTTCTGGCTCCTATCTCTGCGCTATTGAAAAGTTACTTGTATATCTCCACCTTCTTGCAATCCCTTGAAACTAACATACATGAACCTTTGTATGTAATTTCAGAGTCTATGGGATCTTTTAAATATAATTAAAGAAGATAAACCAAAATTTATTCACCTTGTAAAATTCAAGGATCTCATGAATAATTAAAACCACAAATATAAATTTTCTCAGGAAAAAAAGCACAGCTCAAACAATTCTGAAATGGTACTGTTGAATTATTAGATACTGTTAAATTAAATGAGCAAATATCTAGATTAATTTTTAGAATCCTGAACTTCTTTTGCCAAAGAACTAAAGTTCTGTTTTCAACAGAATAGTAGGCAAAAAAGTAAAAAGTTAATGAATTTTAAAATTTTACACTAAATGAATGTGAATCCTGCAAATCTGAAAAATTAAAAATATGAGCCTTTCATTTTTTGCATTTGTGAATGTTTAGTAGCAAAGCACATTCTCCCTGGTCAGTGCCTTCAGATATATTAAGGAAGTCTTCTGGAATTAGGCATTGGTAAAGACATATGCTCTAAGACAGCAAGGAAGGAAATAAGAGTGGAGTGAAAAGAAAACTGCTTGCCACAGAAAGCCTGCAGTGCCAAGTATTGATAAAAACAAGGAAACCTCCCAAGCTGATTCCAAACCTAATCATTTTACTCTAGCACTAAGAAGCTGTATAGGAAAAAAAAAACCCCAACAATAACAAAAAAGGAGCAAACAAACAACAACGACAAAATCAGCGTGTTTCGATAGCTAGTGGTGCTGAGCTATGAGAAATTATATTACTATTTATACATGTTAGTCATTACTAGAAAATAGATACTTTCAGTGAGATATATCCCCACTAGGATATAAAGAGGATCAGGAATAAAAATAAAATACTATATTTTGCATTAAAACTGAATGAAAGAGCAAAAATATATCAGTTCTATCCCAGAATAAAAGACACAGTTGTTTTTTTAAGTCCCAGCATCAACTTAACCATGAAAGTTTAGCTGGATCCACACTTGAAAAAATACTAAAAGGTATATGAGTGGTACATAACAGGATCACATTTTCTATGAAGTTCTAGTAAAAAGGAAGATATTTAGCTAGAAAATACAAGGGTGAAAAAGAAGAGGCAAATATTCATCCTTCTTAGCAAAAGGAGGGGCTCTAATACTCATTCATTGTAGAACATAATCACAAGAACTATTGCTACGTCTTTAAAAAAGTAACTAAAATTCCTCAAGTGTTCTAAAAGCTGGGATTCTCACCCTGAGGAATATCAGAATGTGCAGCCTATACATAGATCTCATTATTTGGTGCAGAAATAAAAAAGAAAAAGCAGCTCTGCTGTTTGATCAAACCAGGACAGGGTCTATATATCATTCCTTGCATCATCAGGGGAGGCTTAAGAAGCTTGGAAGTAAAATAGACAGAGACACACAAGTCCATGAACTGATGTTTGTATTCATGTAAACCAGCATTTAAAGGAAAAACAGTTTTACTAGGGGGTGTAGAGACGATGTGGGCACAATCTGCATTCTGCAAAACTGCACTTAAAATTAGTGAGTTACTGTAAAACCTGGAATGCAGCAAGTGAGGCTTAGAGGCTAAAGTACACCGAGACAATAGAAAGCATGGTAAAAGGGCTAAAATGCATTTTTTGTAATCCTGCAAATACTTCCAGCTATTATCATTCATGTTTTTATTGGGATGTCACTGAATGTGCTCACAGCTTCACAAGTTGCTTAGCTTCAAGAAATCAGACCTGTGGGGTTTGAACAGTAGAAATTAGTCTTTGTAAAATCCTGTTTTATTACATGGAACCTATTTTGCTGGAACAAGCAAAGCATGTCAAATGTCATCAGCGGAAGAAGATTTTAAGCTTTGTCTGAGACAAATTTTGCCTAGCAGGAATAGCTGGCTTTAGCATTTGTTTTGTGCCAGTGCAGTTAGTATCTGATCCAATTTGGATGGAAAGTGCCTTTTCCAAATGTTTAGCAGATGGGAGGGTGGTGAGTAGTCACAAGAAACAGGTTATTTCTATTACAATAAATTGCTTGGAAAACCAGGTATTCCTCCTCTGCCACTGACAGAGGAGGAATTATAGCACAGAGTGTCTACTGTCAACCCAAGAGCAAGGTCTCTCACTCTACCCAGTGCTGCTTTGTAAAAATCAGTTGCTTTCCAAATGAGTGAGCTCATTGCTCAAGGCCACAGTTACATTCTAAGGAGCTTTCCTGGCACATTCAGCCATCAGAGCAGCTTCAGAGCAGGGTAAAACTCATGGAATGGAACAGGAGACCTTGCCACTGTAAGGGCTTAATGTTCAGGCCTCTCTGTATTTCACTGCTATTTTGACAATTTCTTGTATGAAAGAAATATTTCATAGTACTTCTGCTGATGCTTTCAGTATTAAGCATAACAGATACAAATAGGAAAATAACAGAATTAATATCTCTTTCTTTTCCATACTGTCACTTATAATTCTCTCTGCATAAGAGCTGCCAGACACTTTGACTCACGCAGTCAGAACTAATATACCAATGTAAAAATAAGAGATAACTGAGACAGCAGGAAGTGTTCCAGAAAAGCAGTCTGATCTTCACACAGCTTCTTTTCTGCTTTCTTCTACTTGGCATGCTGTATTTTGCAGCTCATTAGTTATCGTATGTTCACTTTGCTCTCTGATTCTCATGATAAATACCTCTGGTAAGGAAGAGCACAGCTCAGAGGATCTGCCTCCCCATTTTAGGTACACTGAAGAAACTGCTTTCAATGCCATCCTCCCTAGCTCCAGATTGAACTTGTGATTTTGGGATCCTCATCTCATACTCCATTTGCTGTTGCTTACTTAAAAAAATATTTAAAAATTATAGCAATAATACAATCAGTTTAAGCTGATTGAGTCCCCAGTATTTATTTGATCTAGGCCATATGCCTCACATTGTTTTACCCATGCAGTGACAAATGCAGCAAAGATCATAAGTCTGGAGTATTCACTTAACCCTGATCTGCTTCACTGGCTTTAGAGTACTCAGTTTCCTGGCTCTTTGGCCAATTGAATATAGAGGAAATTCTCAAAGTTTTTAGAAATATCAAAATAAAGTTTCTGATTTTTTCACAACTGATCAAGGTGAAGTTTTATATGTTTTAAATTTTAATTTTTAGAAGACATGAATATCTTCTTATGTGGTATTTGAGTAGAACTCTATACTAGCTTTATCTTTAGTTTGCTAATTCTAGCATGGAAACTCACAGCTGTCTGTGATTGCAGGAAGATTTGCACTCTAGTATATATCAGCCATTTAGAGCTTTCTGATGCTGAAAGCTCTGTTACCACTGTGCTTCCAACCAAATAAAACCAAGGAGGGATGTAAGCATAACTTGGAGAGCAGCACTGAAGGTTCAATGTGATTATTACAAAGTATTCCTCCTGTTTCTGTATGCAGAAAATCATCACTGGGAGACAGAAATATACCACAGGCTTAAACCATAGCAAGAACATTTGTGGAAGGGCAAAATGTGCACTCTTGCCGCTTCTCTGTCCTTTGCCTCTCTTACAGACAGATATCCTCATCTCATTAGCTTTACTGATTCTTCAAGTTTAGGTATGGAGATTCTTGGTGTTTATATAAAGCTACATTAGTGTCCAATGTTATCCTCCCAGGGATTCAGTATGTGGAGAGCTCTTGAAGGCAGACCAGCTTGAGCCCTCCAAGATTCATATTCTGATCTCAAGAAGGTGCAGTGATTTTCATCTCCTGTGGGTCATCTTTTTCTACATATGCATGTTCTTCTTAAAATGTAGTAACAAATATATCTGTATTTAAGTCAGTTCTTTAAATGCCATGGGAATTGGATTGAGAGCAGTTCCCACATTTCAACAGAAATGAAAAATTAGGAACTGGGAAGAAATCCAATACATATGAATTATGCTTCTTCACTTCCGCTGTTTTCCATTTACAAAGAGCCAGAGCTGGTAATGCCACTCTGAATATTAAAGGGTCTTGCACTCCAATGAACTATCTTTTGTCTCCTTATAATTATCATTCCTAGTTCTTACAAAATGTTACTATAATAATGAATATGAATAATTAAACAAAATAATGTTAGCTTCAATATTACAATAGCATTTGCTTTAGAAAAATGTACAGGAAAAATTACAGTCCAAACTTGCAGCTGGCCAAAAACATTTTCCCCATTGCAGTTGTTCTGCAGCACAATTCTCTCAAGTGTGAGAATTTCTATTCCTGCCAAATTTTTGACTATTATAATTTTTTGTTACAATTTTAGGTATCCATAGAAATAGCTCAATGCAAAACTTGTCCAATTCCTCATCTTTATGATATCATATGTAAACAAGAAATATTGACCAATGCTGTCTTGTGAGAACATTCCTTAAACATTCATTGGTGTGAAGTCTGCCAGAGAACTCCCAAAGCTATCTGACCAAAAAAATTGTTAAAACATATTGAAACTTCTTTGGTGATAAAATAATAACTTAAGCTTTTAATTATAAGTGGAGCAGGAGATGGAGCTATCCATTTTCAATCTGAAATACAAACCACATAAATGTCTAACAAGAGAATCTCTTGTCCAGTTTCAAAGAACCAAGAGTAATCAGAAATCTGGTTTGTCTCATTCTTTTTAGAAACATTTTTTTGTCATTGTGATGATACTTTAAAATGACTAAATGAAGGAAAACACACATTCTCTCTGTCTGAACAAAACATCTAAACTCTAGTTGTATTGCTCTTTTGGTTGTCCTTGTGGTTCTCCAGATGCTCATGTTTAAGATTTAATGCCCACCAGCACTACCTGGGTGTGAAGCTCAATGTGTTAATGGGAACACCATATCACATAATGTGATACCACTGAATCTGACTTTATGAAAGTTCCCTATAACATGGCTCATTTTAATCTGAATCCAGAATAAAAATAATCTGCCTTTATTTTCTTAGCAACATACTTAGTTCTGGTACAAATGCCAAATGTTTTGAGTCTCCCTTGTTTTGTAACAGCATTTTTACTTCTTATTCTGAAGCTTTGTTGAGACAAACCTCTGAAAAATGAAAGAATCCCTCATCTCAGATATCTTCATCTGTGCTGATCTGTGCATTTGTGACTGTGCTGAGTTGTTAACTAGCAGTGGTTCAAAGGCACTATGCAGCAGATTAAGGAATTTCTGGGAAAAAGAGAAAAGGTAGAGAAATCCTGATTCTCTTCTGCCACTGAAATGATAGGAGCTGGCTAGAAAATTAATTTTATTTCTTGTAATTTATTCCATATGACAAAAAGGCCTTTTTCCTTTGGACCCCTGTTTTTGTAAACTCTAGCAAAAAAAAAGAAAACAACCAGCACCCAAAAAACCCCTGAGACCCACCTAACTCCCCTTCCCTCCACCAAAAAGAGAACCAATAAACACCAAAAAAAGAAGGGGGAGAGGAATGTCCAGTAGACAGAAAGAGGAGTATATCTGTGGATCCTGGAAATAGAAATAAACATGTTCATAAAAAAGAGAAAACAATTTGAGAAGACAAAACTAGACCGACAACAGCTACGTGAAATGACTGTGCAAAGTGTCTTTTAAAGCATTTAAGGTAATCTTTGGAAAGTGACCATAACAACAGGCTCCAAGCTGGGCTTTTAAATGTTTTGGGGGTTTTATAATCACTCGTAATGAGAGTTTCCCAGTATTTACCTTGTGAAGGTTTTTTATAGTTTTAGAGGAGGATTGATTGGAAATACTCCTAAATTTAATAATTCCAGTGTCAGAATAAAAGCTCTTGTACTGTGAAAGCAAATCTTCCTGCTCAAGCAAAAAGATATGATAATTCAAGCTCCAAAGCCCGGTCAAATATGGAATATAAACATGTTTTAGACAAGTCTCTTTGTATAAATTAAAAATTCTGCTCATGTCTCTGCCAATGTATCCTTTTCCAGGAATATGAAACTGAGATCTTCCAAATTTGGCTTTGTGTGTTTTTAGCAGCTTTTTGCAACTGGACCTGCTATTCAAACTGATACCATAGCTCTATTTTTCTTCACTGGGTTACTGCAGATTGATGACAGATTGCAAAACAGCTTTATATGGAAAGAGTTTCAAAAAGCTTCCCAAATTGTTAGCAATTTATTTATTTTTCTCCTTACTGTGGAAATGTTTTGGCTCTGTATGCAAGGTAGCATCTTTAACTGGCATCACACAGCCAATTTCAGGCCATCTGATTCTACAGAGAAGCTCTAGCAGCCCTCTGAGCCAGCTCCAGAAAGGGACCCCTTGAACCTTCACAATCCTATCTTCATGGAGGCTCTGTTATGTTCTCTATTCTATTTTGTAACGGCGGCTTTTCAGGCCGTAAATCTCAGAGAGAGGCCGAGTGGGAATTATGATGGAATTTGTTTTATTTTTAGGGCTGTGTTTTGTTCTAGGGGGGTTGGCGGTTGCATCTAACCCCTCCCCTTACTACGGGGAGCTGGGGCTAGTTGTAGCAGCAGTTGCAGGGTGTGGTTGACTGGTGAGTTTGGGGGTTTCTTTTGTTTCCTTAGTGCTTGTTATGGTCTGTTTGGGGGGAATGTTGGTAGTGTTTGTTTATTCAGTGTTGTTGGCAGCGGAGCCTTATCCGGAGGCTTGGGGTAGTTGGGGGGTTCTATACAAAGTAGAATCAAGTAGAATCAAGATTTAGACACTTCAAATCACCTGACAGGAGTCTGACATGAAATAAATGTATAGAAGGGCAGTATTTATGCAATCTGTACCCATACTCTGTCATCAAAACCCAGTCATTGTGCATGCTCTTGATGAACCAGAGCACCTTCCTGCTCTGCCTGCAATGTGGCCTTTTCCCGCTGTTTTCTATTAGAATTGTCCCCATGGCACCTGGCAGAGCATTGGCCCTGAGCAGTGCTGAGAGCAGTAGAGGGGAGGAGCAGCTGGGTGGGAGAGCTCCCCATCATGAGCTGCTTCACTTGACAGCCATGCAGGATGCACATCATGACAACCATGCTCAGCTCCTGCCTTGGAACAGACTGGGGGACAGGGAACAGTCCCTGATTCCCTTGTGACAAAATAAGAGACCAGCCAATATCCCTATGTGCAGGTTGCTGTGAAAACAAAAAACACTGCTTCCTACCCCAACAGCAAGATACCATATATAAAGACATCCCAAGGGGAACTAATAACATTATCTAGACCTTTACATAAAAATGTGAGAGGTTTTATCCTCAGTTGCTCAAAAAAGAGATTTTGAAGAAAAAAGAATCAAAGAAAGGGTCATGTGCAGAGGTAATTTTTACCCATGGAGTTAAAACTGACTACAAGGAACAAGGCCTCAGTGACTGAGGTAATCTCAGAATTAACACGAGGCTGTCACATCTCAGATCTAATCTCTGTGAAGACAGGTGGTTAATGAGGTGGTTCACCTCAGGCCTATGCTGAGCTTTCTGCTTGCAGATGTAAATGCCCTCCTGGTCTTCGTGGTTAACTTCTTTGGTGCAGCTAAGGTTTACTTGCAACTTTTCTTTTTCTTAGCATTATCTATATGTATATCTTATAGCTTAGTGGTATGCTAGTCTAATTAACTTTTTTATTCTACCATCAACATGTTTATTTCCTTTGAAGACAGGTCTTTGAAAAAAAATGTTTCTCTTGAGCTAGATTCTTTGATCTCTTTCTCTGGGGATCAACACATAATGCTTCCAAATATGTGAAATAATTTTTAACCTCTTCACTTTATTTAAACATCCAAATTTTGCATGTGCAAAAAGAAAAAAAAAAGTTTCAACACCAGATAGGCTAACTCTGGAGTGTTTTCCCAAATAAGTGGCAGCTCTAGCACAATGATCCCATTTCACAATACCAGTCCCAGGGAGCTGCTCAAAATCTATTGGCAGGGCCTATCATGGAATCACAGAATCATTTAGGTTGGAAAAGACCCTTCAGATCATTGAGTTCAACCATAAATGCCAGGACCATGGCATGATGGTGGCATTAACAAGAACACTGTGTCTGAACTGAGCATCCTCTGGATGAATGTTGCCATCTGTCATAGGAAAAAACAGCTTTGCCTGGTGTCAGGAAAAGCATCTACAATTTAAAATGTAAATAAAAACATAGTATGTAACTTGTGATGGGTAAACATCTTAAAAGGTCATGCTAGAGCTGTGCAGACAGAAGGTGGACAAATGCAACTTTCTGAACCCCTTTAAAACAAGAAATTATCATAAATAACTGTCTCCACACATGCTTTTCCTTCTCTGTGACTTTTTATTTAGCCAGAGTCACTCATTGCATGCAGCACTCAGCTCAGTCACTGAATAACTGCCTTGCCAGGTTTTATTTGTTTGTTTGTCTGATGTGTCTCTCTTCACCTGCAACCTCTCCCCCTTGCTGCTGGGTGGCCCACTGCCTCTTTAGATCTGGGATGCACCATTGCATATTGAATTTGCTGGATTTAAGGCCAAAATGTATCAATTGACATCCACAAAGTGTCTGTAACCCATGTTCAGAAATTTAGGGAAATTAAAGCTGCTGAAGACAAGGAAATAAATGGTAGGGAAGGAACTTAATCCCGCAGGGCACCAGTGAGGATTACTGTGTACATTTTGACAAGGCAAATGTAATAAACAATGTAAGAACGCACAGACAAACTTGTTCTTGCATGATGATTGCCCCTTCTTGGGTCCCTAAGGATTCATGCCCATGATTATCAGAGGCAGCTGGAAGAATGTACAGACAAGCATTCATCTGCACAAAGGAGATCATCATTCAACTCAGACTTTCCTGAATGTCCTCAGTCACTGCCCACAACCTGAACTCCTTTTAACCTGCACACTGGTAAACAGCGGGTGGAGCTGAGATTAACTTCTCCTTCCCTCATCCACCTGTGGCACAAAGTGCAAATCACCACGTCCCCTGGGACATATCACACGAGGATCTGCTGGCTCAGAGAGGACAGGCTGAGCCATCCCTCACATTCCAGCCTCAGAAAACACTGATTACACACCAGATCTGCAAGTAAACAAGACCAATGTAACTCTCTTTCTTCAGATGAGCTGTACTTAGGTGTGGGCACGTCCCTGCTGAGTCAGATAGATTCCATCATCTGCTTGTTCATAAAAGGTATCTTCAATTGTTTCAAGTTTGGATTCCAGAAAAAAAAATAAGCTATTTTACCATCCAACATACATTTGTAGCTACTTTTTCTGCATAACTCCTAAAAAATCATGTGTGGTTTTGAAAGTTTTTCCAATGTACTGGTTCACTTAAAAGGGCTTAAAAACTTTGAGACAAATTTGCTTCTTTTCAGCAAGTCCTCAGCTTGCTCTGCTTTATCATTAGTATTGAAGACTTACCTTGGAAGGTAGATGTGAGAAAGACAAAAATATTTTCATGCTGCAACACCGATTGCATTGATGAAAAAATTGGAAATTAAGCAGAGTGCCAGAATGTAGGGATAGATTCAAAAGCTAAATGCTTTCCAGTACTTTCAAACATAAATATCTGTTAGATGAAAGCATAAGACAAGAAAAAGGAAAGACCATATGGTTTCAATGCTGTCTATGTGAAAACAATGCCACTCTTAAAAAATTGTTAACTGATGGTCTTTCTGAATTAGATCAGACATCTTCCTGCCATTGAGAGGAAGAAGACACGATATTGCATGCCACACAGCATGCTCTAGAAAAAAGAAATCCTTGCATGAAACATCTTATATATGTAAATAAATGATTCTACTGATTCTAACAGCTATTTTTATAGGCATTCTTGTGTTTTATTGGTTGCTTGGGAAGAGGAAGAAATAAGATAAAATAACTATAGGAAGAGACAGTTATGTCCCAAAAATGGATTTCCTACAAGCTGTGTAAACATTTTATACTGAAAACAAATGAATTTTAAAAAGGTTTAAATATTACCTTTTCAACAGAACATTTACAAGAAGCTTTTTTTCCCCTAGTTTTGGCTCTCATAGAACAAAGAGTTCACAAATCTCTGCAGCTTGTCTCTGAGTTTGACGTGATGAAAAACATCAGTTGATCTCAGATTCCTTACCTAATGCAAATATTTTTGAATGGAAATGTCAACTAAGTTGCAGAAAGGAAAGCACTGGACAAGGTTTCCAGGACAACCTGGCAAGATTGCACTGTATTGGGATTTTAAAATTTTAGAAATTGATGGTGACCCACTTTTGGGTCACCTCTGGAACTCAAATATGATATCTCTGGATCAGTTGACTTCTTCTGGAAGGAGGGAAGAAAACCTGTGCCCGATTTTGAGTGTTTCATCTTAATTCCCTGCAACCTTGTAGTTATCAGAAGGATCTGCTGGTTGTCTGCAGGTACTGGAGTCACTTGTAACCACTACTTAGGTCCTGCTTTCACTCTTCTACCTTGGGAAATCTGGTCTGCTGCTAAATCACTGGTCTGCAAGACCCCCTGTGAAACCTTTTCTCTCCACAATCCACATGATGATGACTTCTGGTCTTATCAAGCATATGGATTTTGTCTTCCTGAGTTTTACATTGTGCATAGGATTGGGACAAGTTTGGAGCTTGATTTTCCAGCCACAACCAATGTGAATCAGGTGAAATCACTTGTAGATTTTAATTTGTACTTGAGCGCAGTGCAAGGGCTCAGGCATTTGGGGCTGCATGACTGGGCAGTTTGGCCGAGCCCCTGCTGCTGCTGGTGGCCTTCACAGCCCCTGCAGTCTCCAGTGTCATTCACAACGTTTTTCCTGTAATGATGAAATGCAAATAAGACTGCATCCACCAAACCTAAGCACTGAGGTTTTGCTTTGCATAGGCCTCCACCAAACTTTTTGACTGCATTCAGTCATTATAAAGAAAATATACAATTCCCACATATAGTGGTCAAAAAGATTCCACCACACTTTTTGGTAGGGAAAAAGAGTAGCAACCAGCCCAACAACCTATGAATTTGAAAAATTCTCTGAAAGGCCAGAGACATCATCAGTGTCTGGGCCAGATTTCCATGTTCAATTTTTCCTTGAGAAACTAGGTTTACATGTTATTTGTATTCATGCTATTTACATTACCAGCTGCTAAGACACATTCGTGATTATAGTGGTGTGTCCAGCTATGTGCACTGCTGGGGGACAGAGGCAAAGAGGTTGAAAACACAACCCAAATCCTAGCTATTTGTTGTGTTAGGATAGCATAGTAAGGCTGAAAAATGGAGAGGAATATAAAAATTGTTCTCTTTATTTCCATATGCAACTTTCTGTTTATCTTATCTATTCTGTTATTTTTCATTTCTTATGGATTAGTCAGTAATCTCCCAAGGGATGGTAAACTTCAGCAGAATCAACTTAGCTCTAGAAACTGAGCTCCTAATGAGCTGAACTTTTACTTTGGTGTTTCCTTATACAAGTCACTCTTTAGTAACAGGAAGTCTTATGTTAAATAAAGAAAATGTTAACTGGAAAAATATAAGCTACATTCTGTTTTGAGAAAGGCCTTGAAGTTCTTGTAGAGTAGCAAAAGGATGTAGCTTCAGTTTCTTCCCATAGCTGTGGTAACTGTAAATAGTGAGCAAACTGAAGCACTTGAAAAAAAAAAAGAAAGAAAGAAAAAGTATGCAAAAATAGCACATGATTAAAACATGAAAAGGGACTTTACATCCCAACGCAGTCTTATCTAAGGGAGCTACCTTTATCATTGAGCAAAGACCAGAGCCAAGACGTTTAAAAGAAGCGACTAAATTTCTCTCATGATTATCATAACACATGCCTCTTTTTCTCAGAGCTATTTTTATTTATTCCCTGAACATAAATTCATTACTTTAATATTGATCTATGAAAAACTAATAAAAGTTTTTTGTCAAGAATCTGAGGATTTCAGCTCATAGAGTGTTTGTCAGTCCTTTATGCTGATCCAAACAGAAAATGTCCTCTGATCAAAACAGAAATAAAGCAAGAATGAAACAAGCCCAAATAACTCGTTGGAGGCAAAAACATAAAACGTATTTTCAGCCTCTATTTATATCTTAAAAACAGCAGCTAGGTAAGCAAAATCTGTTCTCACTGTGATGTGAAAAACTGAAATATTGTATACTTTAAGAAAGTGGCCGTTAACTTGGACTCTGAAAAAAATTTTCTTTATCCTCTGTCTATGCAATGTGAAAGCAATACCTATTGAATTTCTGACATTTTTCTGTGTTTTGTTCTGAAATTAACATTTTTTAACCTTGTTTTGAAATGTTGTCCATTTATAAATTGAATTGAATTCTTACAGTTCTGCTTTTTTCTCTTCCTCTCTTGTCCTTTAAGATATAAATCCAAAACTTTATACATCAGACATCTAAACCCAAAGCCTTTATTAAAGTTAATGAGGATTTAAATAATCCCAAGGCCTTGCTTTTTGTTTTAACTTTTGCTTGTCCTCTAAACTGCACCATACTGATCATCTTTGAATTCCTAAAGGGCCCATCACAAAGGAAATTCTGAATCAAAGGACAGCAGTCTTCTCCTTTTTATAGGACATTATCTGAATGAAGGCAGAAAAGAGATTGATATCCATGGCCTTGTATTGAAAAGCTGGTGCAAATGCTGTCATTAAAAAAGTTAATCCTTCTTAGCAGCTGAAATTATATAGGGAAACAGCCCCTGTGGTAGCAGGATCTCTTACAGAGCTTAGTCCTCAGTGAGGAATCTGACAGGGAATTTCATTCTGCACTTCAGTGACTCTGCAGTGGAAGACCACAGTGTCTATTCCACTGCATTTCATCCTTTTTCTTCTGTAGTGTCTGCATATTGAGTTGAAAAAAACCAGGTTCATTCTGGCTAACTCTTACTCCAAGAAGTCAGCATTTCTTGCTGATTTAAGGAGAAACATGAAAATTTCAGTGAGGAAAAGCCTCACTCTTCTAGTACAAAAATCAGTGCGATTTGAGTACATACATTTATCTGAGTCCTTTGAAAACCTTGCCTAAAAGTCATTGAGCGATCAGCAATGTTAGAATATATAAAATAAATTTTGAAAAGTAGAGAAACATCCAACAAAATGAAACTCTGAGAGTAAGAATGAAACTCTACTTTGGAGGACAGTTGTGCGGACTAGTAAGTCACAGCCTGTGCAGGTCACTCCTGTCTAACAAGAATTTCTTGCTGATATGGTCACTTTTTTTCTTTTTTTTTTGGGTATTTATAGGCAAAAAACAAACCACCTGAATAGGGGTTGGTTTACCTCAAGATGCTGGATAAATGGTATAACACATTGGTCAATTACCGACTTTATTTTCAGTCCAATGGAGCAGCAGAAAATCTACAGTATTATAATGACAGCTATTTGCTCAGCAGGATTACTTAATGGAATGATAAGAATTAAGAGAGAAAACCCTGCTGCCTTAGCACAGCAAGAAATAATTCCCATGGCTTGAAAAAGAATTTGAGAGGATAAGACTGCTAAATGTGGCCATTTACTCAAGTAAATTTTCTAGAAAATCCATATATTATCAGCTGAAAGCACAATTAGTAATTAAGAATACATATAGTCAGATGCTCATAAGCTAACTTGCAGGAGAGCACTTGTAGAGTGACACAAAACGCCCCTATGATATTGGTTTTCCTGTTCATACAAAGTTGTCTTTTATTTCTATGAAGCTGATAGCTAAATATAGTTGCAAATATAATCAGTAATCAGAAGTTGAGCATATATTTACACCAGTGTAAACTTATAAATACTGTAGTACTTATTATTAAATTCATAGGGAATGCAGTGATGTCTGTATTTCTGATTTCTTGTTATTGAAGCAGATTAGACTTACCATCATCATTTAATTTTGCAATAGGTCAACAATAGAAGTAACTTAATGCAACAATAGAATAACTTTTAGGTCCCCTGTTCCCTCAGTAACCCCCATTCACAAAGAAAATGTGATACTTGATCTGTAGATTTGGAGTAAAGTTCATGTTCCTCTAGTAAAAGAGTTTTTTATGTGTAAAACTGTCTCTCTACAGGGCAATTTCAGAGTAGATAGTTCACAGCCTTCTTTAACTGCCTGCTGAAATGAAACTTCATTTCAGCAAATAGTATGTCCATGGTTTCTGAACCCTTTCACTGCAAACTTATCACACTAGATGTAAGGCTGCATTCTGGTATATGACAATAAGCATTGTGCCCTGGGGAAAAATATCCACAACAATACTATAAAAATATTAAAATTATTTACATATTGCTCATGCAGCTCATGATGATACACTGGAGTGTATCCCCATGAGTGTCTAGGGCACATGATCTTAATTTTGAAGCCAGTGCATTTGAACTAGAGAAACCTGAAAGCCAAAGAAGATGCCAGCAGGGATGTCTGCAGCTCAAACATGGTCCCAAAAGCAGAAACCGTCATCTAAATCACAAATCAATGCCAGGTGGGGGCTGAGCTGTTGACTTCCCTCCATGGCACATTAGGGATTATTTGGCCAGAGCACATTGGTGGCTCCTGTTACAGACTGGCATGACAACC
Organism: Geospiza fortis; assembly: GCF_000277835.1. Lineage (NCBI taxonomy): Eukaryota > Metazoa > Chordata > Aves > Passeriformes > Thraupidae > Geospiza > Geospiza fortis. Next base: position 21,964,620 of record NW_005054298.1, on the reverse strand, counting down.
AGAACTGTCACCACCCAGTCAAAATATCACTCCTCAGGAACTGCGGAGGAGCAGAAAGTAGACATTGAAAAAAGGATGTCATTCTCCATCTATATGAACCCATGCATTTTTTTCACTGTTTGCCTGCAGAACCCAATACTTTCTATTCTTTTCACTGCAATCCTTACGCTGAACAGAAACAAACTAAGTGTAGGCAGAAAACACTATGCAGTGTATCAGGAGAGTATCCCATAGAAACAGATTAAGAGCTGTTCTAGAAAACCAAACAGGCCTTTAAATTAAATGCAGCTTCACTTTGAAGTTGGTGTACAAAGCGTTTTTGATGCCCTTAAGATGCCTTTCTCTAAACAGAGGTTCCCATTGTGACATTCCTGTGCAGAGCAGTAACAACGTGGGTTTACTCTCTGTTTGATAAAGTTGCGTGCCTTAAGTCTGACAACATTCCCCATACCGTGCTGCCTATCAGTGCTTTGAACAAAGCTCTATTTTTTTCACTTGAAAACAGTGCTGATGCATTATTAATCCAGGAATAAAATTGTAGGTTTTCAAATGGTATTTTAGAAGTTACTCCCAAAACACGGAGTTTTACAACCCAATTTTGAAATTTCTTAACAGTTTCTAGTTAAATATTGAACATCATTTGCACAGAGACACTGTTGTGCAGTCAGTCACAATGCAATCTAAACAATATCTAAATGAAAATTCTATTTTTTTCTGCTAGGTGTAATCAATTGTTATTACACCCCTCCAATTTGAGGAGCAAGAATTCAGCAAGTTTCAAGGAAGGTTTACAAAATGAACATTTGCTAACAACATAAGGTCTTCTGTTCAGGAGAGTGAAAGAAAGACTGACAATGAATACAGCAATGGAATAATCATCTGTTGAAGAGTCCATTCAAAATATTTCTCAAATTATTAGTAGACCTTAACTGAGTCTTCTGGCAGATTTTCAGTGGTATCAAAGCTGTTATCCTTAGCTGATAAAGGACATCACATATAAAAAATTACTTAAATGAGAATTTGTAAAAAGAACAGGAAAAAATGTTGAAAAGATACTTAGGAGCCTTATTTTACATGTATTTTTTAATCCTGACTTCTTCATGACCTACATGAATGCAACTTGGCTGAACATTAGAGTTGCTTAGATCTGGATTAGCTAATTTACTGAAATAGCTTAATCACACTCCAGACATGTCTCTCTCATCTATTAGTTGTACAGAAGCCTTAGAGAAATGCAAAGCTTAATTCAGGCACTTCCTCGCAAATACAGATGCTGAGTGTGATTGATCTGTGCCTTCTTTTATGGTGGGGTGGTTCTTCCAGGCAAAGCCCAGCAAGATAATCACTTTGATCTAACTGTGCTGCTGATTCTTGACAACAGGCAGCCTCTGTTTCCCTTCTCAACTTCACAGAGCTCATCCCTATAGCAAAGAAAAAGAAACTATGTCAGGGTCCTCACTGGCCCCAGTGGGACCAGCAGCCAGGTTAAGGGCAGCATCCAACAAAGATCCAGTTTTGCTTTTAGCAGCAAATACAACTTTTTTAATACCTCAAAGACTACAACAGAGAAAAATAAATGCAGTTCCATGTTGGCTTCTCCAAGTCACCATTTCATCCACCTCTACAGCCCAGTTCTCCTGCTAGTTGAGGTGTCTCTGTGCCCCAGCGAATTTCTTGGTGTGGATTCTACATCTTGCTTCAGACCCACCTTGGGCAAGCCCCAACACATACCCAGCTGCTGCCCTGGCTCCAGGAAGAAGCAGGGAGCTGGGGCTCTGGGGCACAACAGCTGTTGTGGCAAAACGCAGTTCCTTCCCTGAGTTTGGGTTTTTTATGTCGCACTGGAGCACACTTCCAGATTAATACATTTCAGTATGTCTATGTCCCTGAACAGAAGCTGCAGTGGCTAGTCAACCTTGCGGGAAGTCAGCATTGTCTTCTGACTTGTTGTCACCAGTAAAAGTCTCTCAGGACTGAGTAATAGCTGCTCAATTCTCTGCAGACACAGTCATTAAATGCTCTCTTGTACAGCAGGTTTTGCTATGCACTTTTTTATAGAAAATGCCAAAAATGTAGAAAGCAGATCATTTGGAACTCCAGAATATCTGGCATTCTTTGAAAGCAGTTACCTTGCTAAATTAATGGTCTACTGCTGGTAGTTAAATGACGACCTCAATGTGCTACTATCACCTCTACAGACTGCTTCAAGTAAACACAAGACCCTATCCTTCTGAAATTTGCCGTCTATATTTTTGTTCTTGGCAAATTTAGACACTCCTATCATCTTTAAAGCAAAGTTCCAGATGTGTTTGCTGACACTTAAAAACTCATAAGTAGGAAATGTTCTCTTTGTAATAATGTTTACATGATTAGGTACATTTTTAATTAAAAGTAGCAGAAGACTTTAGATCATAGAAATTAAATAACCGCCTCATTGACTGATTTATTGGAAACATTTAACAAGAATATTTTACTCCAATAATGGTGATAGCACCAGGTTCCTATTTAATGTATCTTTTCAGAGATATTTAGCCTACAGATATTTCAGAATTATCTCACACATAGTATCAAGTTGTTATGGAGAAACTATATAACAATAATCAGAAATACAAGATTTGAATTACTAATACATCTTTTTCCCTTTTCAATTTAGGTTGGGGAAGTTCGTAGAAAACAGGGTTCATCTTGATAAATATTAAATATAAATTGTAATATGCAAAGATTGATCAAATTAAATAATTTGAAGCAGTGCTGCTATAAACAAACATAACAAAATTAATTGCAGCTTTAAGAGATTATAGTTTAAGAGATATAAAGTTAGCTGCAGCTCCTATGCCATCATAATTTTTGAGGTAAAGACATATTTGAAGTGATAAGTCACCAAATTCCAAGAAGAAAACCTTTTGGTAAATATTGAGAATAAACTTCTACTTCACTTTTTTTTTTTCAAATCGGTTTTCTGCATGCATTTTAATGAGGAATATTATTTCAGTAGCAAAATATAGTAAACAAAATCAAGTTTCTCTTGTGGTCAAAAGATCACCCATATGTTACTTGAGTCAATGAGTTTTGTTTGTTATGTCTTTGTCTTTTTGAAATAATTCTTGGCAAATAAAGACAATGCTACCTTAAATTCCTGAAGGGTGAATCCAGCAATTACCAGCAGATTGCCCACGGATGCCAGGTATCCATCAGGTTTACCTCGGGTTGCTTTGTTTAACCTGCCCCACACATCATCTGATCATTTGTATTTTAAAAATAGAGGCGGAAAATGGGGAAATCCTCGTCACTGATTTTGAATCACGAACGTCTGAAACTGGCATAAAATGTTAGGTGTTTTACTGCACTTCTCAGCAATCCCTACCAGCAATGGCAGTGTTAATGCCAAATGGCTCTGTAACCAGCAGGAACATTGTAAAGTCAGTGAATTAAATCACTTGGGCATTACTTATGCTTGTATTACTGGAGCCCTTATCTCTTTGCAAGCATTCATTACCGCGGTGATTCAAAAATAAAACCAACTTCACAGCCTTCTTTTTAATTTAAAAGAGATTAAATAACTATCTGTTTGAGGAACATGCCCTAGCTCTGTAGCTATTTGTGCATACAAAACCAATTTAAAAGCAATAGAGCAAGCTGGCGGTAGTACAACATAATAGCTCCTCATTTTGTAATACTACCCAGAAGTCTTGCTCCAGCAAGCTAAACATTCTTCAGTGATTTTCAGGTGTCTGGGTTTACCTGAATCATGGGAAATTTCGATTCAATATTTTCAGTACAGACAAGATGGAATAATTTGTGGGGCATGTTAGCTCTGTCCTGAGCCAATTCTTCTGACATTTCTGCAGTTCCAGTGTGGACCTGACAAATTAATACCTGAGGCAGGTTGTAACTTTGAAGTTAAACGTGCAATTCTTCCAGTTGAATGTAAAATGTTTTTATGACATGAACTGCCTGTGAGGCAGCAATTCATTTATAAGACTACAAGATAGAATGTTTAACATCAGTCATGTAAGCTGCATTTTGATCTTTTTCCGTCCTAAACAGAAATACTTGTTGGGCCTCCTGGAAATCAGTGATATGACCATCCTCAAATGCTTTCTTTTTTTATAATTTGGGTATCTGATTCTGTTACATGATTAGGAATTCCCTAGTGACAATTTTCCCAGTGTTCATGAGGAGAACAGATTTTTTTTTAGAGGATGTGTAGGATGAATAAAATGAATGTCAGTTGTAGGAAGAGGACTACATGTGAATGCAGTGTGAAACCAATAGAGCTCAGCTCCTGAGCTCAGAACCACGACTGTTCTATCCTGCATGCGCTTTTAAGTTTGCACAGTTCCAGAAATCAACAGAAAAGCCAAAAAAATACAGACATCTCTCAACAATTTCTCCAAAACAGAGCCAATGATTGAGACTGAGATTTTGTAGCAACAACTTTTGGTACAATTGTGAGGCTGACTACCCATTATTTTTATAACAGTAAGTATAGACTTGTATATCATTATATATACATATACATGTGCATGCATACTTATATATATATATATGCATATATCAATTTATGAAACCATGAGCTGAGAGATAACCCATCCATCCATTAGAGCTGCACACACAGTATCCTAACCCAAGAAGTCTGTTATTCTTTCTGGTGAAGAACAGCCCAAAACCTTTTCTTCAAAGGAAAGGTTTGGAAAGAGATTCTACTAAGTGAGATTTTTGCTTCATTGGGGGCCAGAACTATCTTATTCTCCATTATTTTTTCATGTCAGCATATCTAAACAGCCACTGAAATGAAAGGGCAGTTCTCAGTAAATACAGAATTTCACTAATTGTGCTAAAAAACAATGTTCAAGATATTTCAGTGAAGAACAGAATCAGATGTAAGGAATAAGTTAAAATGAAGCAAAAGATTTTCTATTTCCTTTTATCAACAACAGTTTGGTTTTGCAAATAAGTTTGGGAGTAATGAAATTGAATTCAAGTTACCTGAGAAATGTCGAGGTAAATTCTGACATACATATATATGTGGCTTATGAATGACACTATGACCTATTTTATTTATTAACTAGCTGTTTTATTTATTACTTTGCTGTTCTAATTTTGAAGGGAAAAGGAAAGGCAGTCCATTAAATTAAATTTTTGGTTCACAAATTACACATGCATCCTAACTCCATAGCCAGATTTGTTCTTCACTCAAGCAGTGTTTCGTACTGAGAACTTCCTGTGAAAATCCTGGCTGCTGGCATCAGAGCCTGCCCCAGTCTGTCAAGAAATGAGACAAGGAAACCTGCACATCAGCAATCATGTTCAACAATAATGCTAGATGTGAAGCTCTTGTTAACACTGACTGAGATCCTGGCCCTGAGGAAATCGATGACCCCAGACAGGCCCAGCCCCCTGAGACTTCTTCCCTCTAACACAAGGATGCTGCTGAATGTGCTAGCACTGATGTGCAGCTGAGGAACAGAAAGCCTCTGAACACACAAAGCCCCAGTATAGACAAGGCATAGACAGGCTGGTATAGCAAGGCAGTAAGCTGCACTTTAAAATATGTTTGAATCAATTGCTATCAAATAATATGTCAGCTCATGTTCTATTGCCAGTTAACACTTATGTTGAGGCATTGTCCTGAAAATGGTTGGTTGGATATAATAAATCATACTGGCCCTGAATTTCTACTTTACTATGTCATGATGAGTCTTACAGAATAATCTTAGGTCAATCTCTCCTTTTGCATTTAACATTATTTTTTGAGTTAATTTGTCTCTTTCATATTTTTGAAGCAGAAAAAAGTAATGGAGCAGATGGTCATGGCAGAACACTGATTTCAAATAGGAAAGCAAGAGTCAACCTGTACAGAAATGCAGACAGAATAGATTAGAAAGAACACTGACCCTCTGATCAGGGATTCAAAACTCATGTAAAAGGGAGCCCTGTGAATGCTTGTGGGTATTTCAGCCAAAGTAAGAACAGGTGAAGTTTTCACCAGGAGTCCGATAGCAGCGTTACCCAGAGAGAAGGAAGCAGATATTTTTCTGGTGCTGGGGAGAGGCTGCAGCACCTCCCTTGTCCCATTTCTATCACCCACAAGGAAGTGCACACATAAGCCATGTCATTTTGTAAGGACGTGCATTGCAGCATCTGAAAGGTTGAATGCAGTAAATATTTTATTCAAATTCAAAAATACTTTTTTTTCCTTTCAGAACTAAAATATCAATGCAGATAAGGGCTGCAACATGAATCTAGAATAGATCCATGAGAGTCCCTTACCTTCTAAAGGTGTTTCTATATGTGTGACAAAACAGAGAAATTCAGAATTAATGATTACACATCACATTTCTGGTACCATTCCTTCTCTAAAGATCTTTTAATGATGTCTGGATCTTCAAACATGAAAGAATTTCTTTGGCATCTACAGGTTAATTATATGTTCAGGTAGTATCTGCATACTTCTGTATCACTGTATTCAACTTTGTGCATGTGTTCATGGAGTTTAAAGCAGAAAGGACCAACAGATACTGCTGTTTCGTGACCTGCTAAACACCTGTTAACCCAGGTTCTGACAATTACCAATGCCTGTCTTGAATTTAAGTAGAGTCTATCCTGCTGCAGATCATCAGTTCCTTATTTGAAGGAAAAGTGTGACCATAAGTACATGACCTTTAAAAGCAGCTCATTCTAGTTGTTTATTTAATAACATCTAATGTTCATCTAAGGGTGCTCTAGCATGCCTCATTTAAATTTCCCTGGCTTCAGCTTCCAGGCACTTGTTCTTCTCATGGATTGTCCACTAAGTTAAAGAATCTGCAACACATTTCTTCCTTTTTGTGGCTGATATTTGTGCACGGTATTCTTTGTAGTGAACAAACTGAATTCATTGCCTCTCTAATTCAAAAACTTTTAAAAAATATACATTCTTCTTGATGTCACTGCTTTCCAAGATTTAGTTTATTATTCTGGGCTGGGGTTTGCATTCCTAGACCCTAGACATATTTTGATTTAACTCTATCTGAATACACTTTGCTTCAACTTTCCCGGCCTGACTTTGCAGGGATTCACTCTCTGCCCATTGTTGTCTGCAAATTTTATTTACTGTAATTTTTCCAGTTCATTGATGTGGATATTTAGTACTGGGCAGGATGGCTGCAACTCCCTGAAATGACTGCATGAAAACCTCTTGCCTTAGTCCCAAATGAAAAGTTAACACTATACTGTATCAATAAATTTCAGATGGTTTTATTAGACAAGTCTGAACAAATACCTGCCAATAGGAAAAGTACATCAACTGTCGGAGCAAATCTTGTTATATCTGTGTTGTTACAGAATGATTTGTCAAGCTCTGCCTTTCCTGAATAATTTTTAAGTTTTCCTGCCTACTTTGAGCAATCTGGCAAGAGAGAGATTATTCTTGTTTCTGCCCCTTTTAACATTTTCCAGCTTGCTAGCTTTTTTGCTTCTGCTATTATGTTTTCATACTCCATAAATATTATTTTTAATTGCCTCTTTTAAAATATATTTTTAATTTTTAATTAACACAGTAAAGCAAATGCTCTATTTTCATTTTCTTTAAATAAATATTTTTTTTATTTTTCTCAGATGTGAAATTGTAAATACTCATGTGCATGTAGACAAGTGTATCTCAACTCACAATATGATCATTTACTCACATATTCTTCTGAAAATTTCAGTACTAGCCACAAATAGTAAAAGACTGATGTTAAAAATATCTTTTAAAATAAACAGACAAACCTCACAAACATTAACATTTGAATGACAATATAATAAGTTCCTAAGCTGTTTAAATAAGACCTTTTACAGAGAATATTTGTTTAGCAGAAATCAAGCCGTATCACCTGCTTTATAATGCATAAAAACGAAGTCAGTCACTATAAGGGTTTTTACTCAGTGTGCAGTGTACAAATAAGGTAAATAGCTCTTTATGAAGTCAAGTCAAGTATTACTCTCTCCAACCAGAAATTTCCAAAGGTTTTTCTCCTCTGCATTAAAGTTTCAGCTTTGGACGTTCAATTTAAGAAGGAGGTGAAGCAGCATTCATTTTGAGATTAGACAGAGAATGATTTTATAAGTGAACCCAAGTCCATGCCTCTAAACTTGGAAGGTTTCATTGTGTGCTTCATTTTTGTTGGAGTTTTGGTTTGGTTTAGGCATTTGTTTCTTTATTTTATTACAATTTCTTATTCAGAAAATTGCTAATATAATGTGGGTGGAGAGCAAGACCCTGTTTCTCCAGTTCCCACAGAAAAACTGCAGGGATTAAGGGACATCTGTGTAGGGAAACCAATGTCCTGTCTCCTGTGGCGTAGGGAAACCAATGTCCTGTCTCCTGTGGCTCTTTTAAACTGACACCCACTTAAATTTTCCTTAGGCTGCCAGAGAGCAAACAAACATTAAAACTTCTGGGTATTTTTCTCTCTAAATAAAGGAACTTTCGCAGATACTTTGGTTAAAACCTGGCCTATTCATTTTGTAAAGCTCTTTTATAGCCCACTGTGGATGATAATGATGTAATTACTGCTCTTTCAAGGATATATTTTCTGCATGATAAACTAGCAATTACTTGATTAGAAAAATTTTGGAGCCAAATATTAAGTATACAATAGACAAGTCAGGTCAGATAGGCAATAATGGAATAGAACTTCTGTAGTTCCAAACCAAAACATATCTGAAGGCAGTGCTTTGTGCATGTGCAAAACATATTTAAAACCTGAGTTTCTCATTTTCCTTTCATAAGATAAAACCATAGCAGATGTTAGTTTGGGATGAAAATTGCTTTCTTGCTTTGTGTATTTATTTTTAGGTTTATTCTAATTTCCTACTAATGTAAATCTGTCATACCAGGTAATACATTGTGAATTCCATTTTTAATCTAACTCCTTTAGAGGGATGGAAATGTATCCAGTCTATAGAAGAATAGATGACTTATTGCAGTGTGAGATCTTTCCCAAGAAACTAAACTCACAGAGGTATGGAAAGAACTTGAATCACCTTTCAGGTCCAGTGGGAGCTTAGCTTTCTCTACATTCTTCGGTCCTCAGTCAAGGATTTGTAGGACATGCAATCATTACTATCATGTGATTGTAGCCTGCAGCAAAGTCTCCAGGGCAGGAAAGTTAGAAAGTTGGAAGTTGGAAATAAAATCAGACCCTCATAGTGTGGGGAAACATTTAAGTAAAGCATTATAAGTTTCATATTTGTGGAAAATATTCAATTGGTCTGTAATAACAGGGGAACCAGGGGAACTGAAGAAAGAAGTGACCCAGAATTGGTACTGAGGTAAATGTGTTAAGGGAAACAGAAAAGCAGGCCCATCCATACCCATCTAAAGTGGAAAGGGGTAACTCAAGTGTAGGATATTTTATTATGGTCCAGTATCTGTGGCATGAAGAACCTAGCACAGGCTTGTCTGGAGAGTCTGGCAGGAGAACAGAGATTAGCCTGCTGTGAAGAGGGTGCAGGGCCCTGGGGAACATCTCCACCCCATCAGAAGTGATGGTGCACCTGTGGCATCCCCGTGATGACAGAGCCTTATTTTGATGGTGCTGGAAGAAAAAAAGAAGGTGTCTGGCCAAGGGCAGCTGGGGCAGGAGATACACAGCTCCTGCCCAGGAAAGTCCCTGATATCACTGTGGTGGAATCAGCAAAATGTTATTGCTGGAAAAGTTTCTGTGCAGGTACATGAGAACAGAGACAATCTCTGTATTTTGGGGTTACTTTACTTTCAAATTAGAAGAGTAAGCAGCATGTGTAGGGAGAGTAACCGTGTGAGCTGATATTATTTAGACATTGCTAGCAGCGCACTTTCGTGAATTCTCAGGTCACTATTACGCACAAGTGAGCACAGTATCCAAAAGGCAGTATATGTAAACATTTGGAGGGGCAGTTATTTTAATTCCAATTCCTTTTTTGCTCCTGAACCATAATAGAAAATATGATAATTGTATAATTCAACTGTTTTTTAAAACCCTTTCACAGACATTTTAATGATGTGTTTATGAGAAACTGGCATTTACACATACATTTTTGTAAATGAAAATCATACCAGCTTCAATGTCAATGAAAATATACTATCCTATATCTTGGGATTTGCCTGTGTCCTGGGAAGTGCCCCTAGAACAGTTCTCCTGTAAAAATATTCTGGCCTGGATCTCAAGCTGTATTTGATGGTTATGTTTCCCATTTGCGATAGAAACTGACAACTTTCCTACCATACACATTTGTGAGTTCATGAACTATGAGAGGAAGTTTTCATATTGTGAACATCTGGTTTTTTTCCTCATTCAGCTGCACAACTACAGCTGGTAAAGACATGAACTGAGCTGTTAGTCATTTCTGAAATAAAAATAGATACAGTCTATGACTTCAGATTTTCGCTACGAGCCTTTAAGGCATTTTATTCCACTACATTTTATTATGTTAACTTACATAATTACAGGATTCTTATTTAAGAAAATATTTTAAAAGAATACAAGAAAAGCACAAATTTTTTTTATTAACTAAAACCGCTTTTTAATGGACCATCTTCCAAAGACAACTAATTTTTTGACTCTTCAATCATTGACTAGCCAACACACCACAGACAAAACATATGGATCCAAACAGTTGAAAAACTGGCATGCTTCTTCATCTTTCTACAGGAAACCCTGATTTCTAGCAGTCATTTCATGTAATGGTGTAACAGTTAAGCGTGGCCTGTGCTCTCTCCCCCCCGTATTTAGTGTAAAGCAGTACAATAACATATTAAAAAAATCTAAGAAATACTTATTATGAGCCATTTTATTTGAGAGCTAATTTCAACACAGGAAATAGAAGAAGTTTAGGCATTCTTATGAAGAAATAGTGGCTAGTTTATCCAGTGAAGACACACATGGAAAGAGTGCTTTCCAACCCATCAACCTCTACTGCATTATTTCTTCCCTGTCTGGGAGATTTGGGGATCTCCCAAGTGAAAAGAGTATGAGCCAGGAGTGGGATCAGGGACAATGACATTATTTTCTCTGTGACTACTTCACAGTTAATGGTTTTCCAAGGCCTATATTCTATGCTGCATTTCAGTTTCAATAATCCTTTAATTCAGTCTAGTGAATAAACAAACCAATTTCAGGTGACTTCAGGTGACCTAGGTGTTTCTTTTTTCAATATACTTCTCGCCACCACCAGGAACTCTAGTGACATGAGTATTTTTACAAAGTTTTACAATGATCAGTGAGCTCTCCAGTCCATATCAACATCTTCAAGAGCCCCTAAGACAGCTCATGAGGTGCCATGACAGCAAGCACTGGCAATATTCCTGTAAGCACAATTTGACAAGAAGATGTCATACACCAATAATTGCAGTCAGTCTCAGTCTTTGGAATATCAGATAATGAAGAAAATAATGGCTTCTTGAAAACAAACCTCATGAAGAGAGGTCACGCTGAATTGTGAAGGAAATACTCAAAGAATTTTTTTGCAGATATGCTGCAGCCCTTTTAATGGTACACCTGTATGACAAAGTGGTTAATACACCATTTGTGTTAAACCTTGTGTCATCTGTTTTGCAAATTCACCTCATAAGAGAAAATGGACCCAGACATGTTTTTCTGATAACATTTTCCCATAAGTGTGTTAAATGTTCTTTCTATTTACAAAATGTGTGAGTGAGACACAGTGTGGGAGAAGTCATCACAGGAGTGCAATGGGAACTTGGACCAAGTGGAAAGCATGGCAATCATTTCTATCCACTGGCAAGGATCAGCTGTCCTCCCTCCTCCTGATCTTTCTTGTTCTGCTCTTCCTACCCCACTTCCTACTCTCCTACTGTTCTCTTGTTTTGAATTCCAGCATACACATCTTGTTTAACAATTCCTCCCTCTCCTGGAGATTTGAGTTAACTTAGATCACCATCCTCAAATATCTTCTCTTGGAATAAATTTTTTGTGAAATGCTTTCAAGTGGGAAATCATGAGAAAGTGGATCACCATAAGAGAGCAGAATATATCTGACAACAGATAATTTTCACAAGTTATCATTTACTGTAGATAAGAAAAAAAGAATCTATTGAGTCTTGCTCCACTAGGTCATGGTGTTTTGCTGGTTATTTATTTGCCCCCTGTCTGCTTACAGGAAGATAATAAATACACCTACTAATTTCCTATGTTGAAGAAATTAATAGTCATTCATATGCACATTTCCAAACCAACTCACATCACCATTTGGAGGTTCTTGATATTGACATCTCTGCCCAGGCCTATGAAACAAATGCCACCTATGCACTTTTGAAGAGATTTTTTTTTCTTTTCTCTTTCAGCAAGAGCAAGCTGCTCCTGTCCTCCTTGCTCTGGCAAACAACAAGTATATGCAACATATTTCTTTAGCTGAGATATGAACCCAGTGCAGAAGATAGAGGAACTGCTGGTGTCCTATTTATGGAAATAAAGTTTCATTAGCAAAATTCACTTTTTGGAAAGATGTGGATGTATTTAAATGCAGCTATTCTTCTGTACAGTGTTGTCAGCTAATGAAAGGGAGAAGCTGAGTGGTGTTGATGCACTACAGGAAGAAGTAGGGAAGAAAAGGGTGTTGGACAGAAAACTGATGCTACTGTAGCTGTGATTAAGTGAGAAGAAAATATGCAAAACCATGTATTGGTATTTCCTCTGATACATCTGCCTCTATGGCTCCTAAGACTGGAGCATCTGCACAAGCGCTCCTGCTTTTACTATGAAGATTGCAACAGCTGCTGTGAGAATTACTTTATTTTCCTGAACTGCAAATTATTTTTCAGCCCAGTATGTCTCACAAGTATTAAGAAGACTTGAATGCTCACACAGATTAATCAGATAGCATTTTTCTGCATATTTATCAGCACAGTGTACAATGGCATAATGAATGTGTTGAGCTTCTTTTTGAGCAGCAACTCTGGTGTTGCAACTCAAAGCCGAATAAAGGAAACTCAAGCAAACATTTCCTGAGGTTTGGAAAAGTCCAGCTGTCTTTTACAAAGTTGAACTGCTCCTTTCCTTTAGCCTTTACCACACTCTTGATGAAGACTGAGACCTTGGAATTGCAGAGGTACCACTAGTACTCCCTATGGGTGAGCCCCAAGCACCCTAACTCTTCTGCACAGCAGAGTTTGGACAGGATATATCACATATCACATGTCTGACCCAAAGGGAATCACACAGGATTTGAACATGATTCTGGCTTAACTTTCCCTGTGATGTGATCCCTTCTGGGTGCAAAATGTGTCTGGACCACCTGTGGCTTCTATGGGCCTGTTCCTGAAATCCTCCTAAGAATATAACTAAAGCTTTTAGTTTATGAATTTCTTTGAACAAGATAGATTTCTTGAAAGCAAAATGAACCATATCTTCTTTTCCAAAGTGTTTAAGTTTTAGTGACTCTGGGATACACAAACAGCAATTTCAACTAGGAAGCTAAAGGAGCCCCAACAAACATCTCTAGCTCAATCAGACAGGAGGCAAAATGGCATCTTCAGGGCCACCAACAGAACTGCCTCAGAACCTGAGGAGAAAGCAGGTTCATCTATATACAAGAGAAATCTTTGCCACTTTTGCCCCTGATGTTTTTCTGTACTCAGAATCTGCACTGGTGTGAGTACACTTGCAGCATCCCTCTTTTAAAAAACTTATGTTGTTAAAAGATGCCTCATGTTATTAAAAGTTCAGAAGCAGAAAATAAATAAGTAAATGTATCAGTGACTGAAAAATGAAATTGGTTTTGGAGTAGCTTCTCTCATTTTCTCAGTGACTAACTAAATAAAAGGCACTGGACATGACAGACTCCTCTCAAACTACAAAACAGCATCTAGAGCATGCAAAGGTCCCAGGAAATATTTGGTCATGCTCTGATTCCTTCTAAAAGAGCACAGACTGGTGAGAAGGTCACTCCTTGATTAGTGGAGAATTTTATCATGGTTTGGTTTTAATTTCCATTTAATTATTAGGTTTTGTGGTGATTTCTTTATGGCTGTGAATGTCTCACAAGATGAGAATGATTCTTAGATTATTGAGAAGAGCTCTGGTGAAAGTAAGAATTTGCTCCAGATTTCAGAATGGAAAATCACCTATACTTAGGATGTGTATAATGTTAATTCTTGTCTTTGAGTTTGCTTTAATTTTGGGTGTTAAAAATTCAAATTAATCTTTTTCCACCATATGCCAGTCTACAGCTGCCTAGTGGGAAACTGAGATCAAAACAATCATTCATCTCCATTTGTTTAAATGTCACTTTCCCCCACTATCCTCTGATAACTCATGCTCTCATATGTCTATCAAGAGGTCTCCGATTATGAGGAAGGCCCATGTCCTAAGAATGTTTGACCTCCACCCCAGCTTTCCAGTTTCTATTGGACAAACTTCTAGAGCTGCATGTGTGAGACTTTTATTGTTTTGTCTCAATAGATGTGACATTGTCCATCAAAATATAAGACTCTTTTCCTGAAACAGACTCCCAGGAATAGCTCAAGTCTGTTACAAGTTAAAAATTCTAATATCCACCCAACACCTCTTTTAGGAAAAAAAAAACCAAAAAACTTAAAGTTTATGAGCTGGACCTGCACATCTTTTCAAGTTTATGTTTCTTTCATAAGCTTTTTTTCAGGTTTGTTCAAAATTATTTGTCAATTTATATTAGCTCTGTAGATCAAACTCACTGAATTGGGTGCTTAATTTAAAATTTGACAGGCATTGATTTCTTTTAACATCTCATGAAATTATCTTCCATATGACTGAAATTTGTAGCATTGGTGTTCATTTTTCATCACTCAAAACATATTTATGTAGAAGAATGTTCTAAGATTATTTAAGATAATTAATTTCCCACCAAAATTCCAGAGGTTCATACACTTTTGAAAGCACATATTTCAAAAAAAGTCATTTGTGAGGCTTGAAATGGTTCCTTGAGTAACACAGAAAGATTTCAACCCAGCAAGAAGTTGGTATGCTAAATTAAATGGAACTGCTTTGGAGCAAAGGAATACATTTTTATGTTTAGATAAAAGCTCCCTTGAATTTCACAAGACAGAAATGTACAAACATCCCATCTAACATTTGGCTGTATTGTATCTGATATCCTGGATTACTACAGGATGAGAGGCTGAGAAATTATCTCAGGACATATGGAAATGAAAATGTCTTCAGATCCATATGGGAAACATCTCTGAGAGCAGAGAAGTGATTTGCAGGCTGCTGTTACTTCCTGTGGGAAAAGAAAATTCTTTCTACAGAAATTGATTTTATCCTGTGTATTTCCAAAATTTGTTCCATAAGTTTTATATATGCCTGGGTAAGTTTTTCGGTGTCTACTGATTCTAGGTTTGGCTTTCATACTGATTATAGCATTTCTGTTAGCTAATTCTCTTTCTTCAGTGAAATTGTTTGGCAGGTTTGCATTTCTTACAAAAGTTATCTTCAAAATGTACAATAGCTGGGCTCAATGATCTTAGAGGTCTTTTCCAACCCTAATGATTCTATGAATTTTTTCTTTGTCCACATGCAATTTCTTTGAAATGTTAAATCATGTATAGTAAAACTTTGCACCTAGCTCAAATCAACAGCAGACTAGAGACTAAAATTTATGCTAACCATGCTAGAGCTTATTTCACAAGTACATACAAAAGTGTGTATGAAAACCTGCCAACACTGAGCAATTCAGAAGTGGCTGTTTAATAGTCTCGCTGAGCCCAGACAGATGAGCTTATGTGTGTGGATCAGCTGGGCACCACCAACCAGCAGGAGACGTGAGGCAGGGGCTTGGTTATCTGAGCTCTCAAGAGAGGAGCATCACTTCTCTTCCCTGCAACTCAAATAGCTCTGGTGGAGCTGATAAAATCTGAGCAAAGGACTGAGGCTCCATTTACGTGAGGACAATGCCCTTTGTTCAGGAACAGCAAACACACAGGTACAGTGTTTGCTTACACTTACACATGTATATATGTGAACTTTTTTTGCCAAATTCAAAAAAAGTGAATTTGGCAAAAAAAGGGCAAAGGCAACAAGATCAAGTGATTTATATTGGTCAAAGGGCAACAAGATCAAGTGATTTATATTTTTGATTAAAATATCAAAATATCAACCTGGTGGCACTGAAAGTGTGTGTCAGGCTGCAGAAATAGTGTGCTCAAGACAGATTTAAAATGAACAAGAGAGAAAAATTCAATAAGAGTTTCCCAGGCAGGGGACCCAGCAGAATTTGCACTTCAGTCTATGAAATCATGCCAGCTGGGACTATTTTGCCTCAGTTGTATCTAATCTCTATGAAGCGATGAACTGAACTTTATTAAGCAAGGGAAAAGAAAACAATCAGTCAGAACTAATACTTTGTTAATTCAAAAGATTTGTGATGTTTGAGACCTTCAACTTCAAATTGTTCATTTGGTTTCCTCACACTTCTATAAATGCATGTTTCTGCAGAGGGAGTTACTCTTTCATACTTCACTACTGCTAAAATAATGTTAAATTTATACCATTGAATATATAGTATTAAAGTGCTAACTTTTAATTTAATTTATATTGTTTAGATTTTAAAACTTGAATTTAAACAAGAATGATGTTTGTTTTTCCATTCAGCATTTTTTGTAAAAGAAAAAGAATCTTAGAAATATCTAAAAGATCCAGTTAACCACAAAAGCTCATATCTCACTGAAATGACTTGGTACAGGAATATGCAGAACTGCTGCAAATGGCTGAATTAAATGGCAGAAGTAAAGAGCAATATATTATAGCTGAGTTATATTTGTGACTGTTAAGTGGCAAAAACACATCCTTCTTATGCCCAATATATCTTCTATACCATGTATACACTAAAAATGGGAAGGAACTCCTAAAATACACTGTGGATTTTTCTTCTTTCACTCACATCTTTATTTTGCTAACCTTCAAGCAGTTTATACCTGCAAAGACTCTCTGGAGTGGTTATACTGGAAGCTTAGCAATCTCCTGCATACAACTAGCTCAGCTGAAGCCCTGTGGGCTTCTCAGTTGGTGTAAGAATAAGAGGCAGCCTGATGCCACAGAAAGAACTTTATAGCTCTGTAATAAAACTCCTGAAGTGGTAATGGGAGCAGCCAGGACAGTTGCTAATTTAGGAGAAGCGGGGATTTTTTGCAGGCAGAGGTGGTATCTTTTGTTAGACCAATCAAAAGAAGAAAGCAGGAACACATCTGTGTTCAAGCATACAAACATGAGGTTAACCAAACCCAAAGAAGGGTTCACATCCTGCAATTTTGCCGATTTTCATATAGTTTAAACACTTCTTTCAGGTATTCTAATAAGGTGATAAACTTTTAAAAAAATCAAGGTAAAATACACATTTCAATGATCTGAAAGCATTAATTGGCTGATTAAGTTCCTTCTCAACCAGGCTCTCTTTATCTCTGCCAGCAGGCACACTAGAAAAAGGCTCTACTTTTCCAAGTTGTGGGTGAAATAGGCCTTTTTAATTCTGTAGCAGAAGAGATTTTTGCTGTTCTTGGTGTGGGATTGAAAGAGGTGTTCCTTTCAGTCAAAAAAAAAATCCTTCTTCTCACTTGCAGTTAAACATCAGGAGTTTTATCCTGAAGGATGATTTTTTTCTGTCTTCATGCAAGTGAAAATAGGACATACAGTGCAGATCAGAAAATAAGCGTTCTTATTGAATTCTAACCACTATTGATTTAGTTTTGGTAGTGTGAATATATATAGAAACAAAGCCATACAAACTCATTAATTTCTTTCAGCCTATTTCCATGAATAGAAAGAAAAGAAAATACAGAAGCAAATGTGGTTCTGTTTCTCTTTTTTGTGCGCTCGGCACCAAGAAGTTGCAATACAATAATGAGAGCTTCATGTGTGCTTGTGACATACAGCTAGAGATAAGTTGTGGTCGAGGAAGTGGTTTCTGTTCTGTACAACAGCAGGTACAAGTGGTACTTGAGTGGCTGCTTGAGTCAGGCAGAGAATTTCTGTAGTACTAAGAATGAGAAGTCATAATAAGTTCAGAAGCAAATAATAAGAGTTATCCCTTTTACTCTGCAAGGCACACTTGGCCCTAGCCAAGTGAAGAAAGGACACAAATATAACTTTCTTGTAGCAATTGCTTCCAAAAGTTGCTTTGCTCCCAGGATTTAACCATCCTTACCTTGCTTGTGTCTCCCTCATCATTGGTTTTACCACGCTATCCTAAGCTGTGCAAATACAGAGCTTCACACTACATGAAGAAGTTCACACACATATTTCCCACCATTTAGCCCCAGTGTATCAATACATACATATTAGCTTTCACCAGGACTCAGCCCTGATATTTTACTACTTCAAGATTGTCCCAATTTGGCTATGTTGTGCTTATTCACACCTCTAGCAGGCCACAGTAAAATCATAGTTTGCACCTTTCAAGGGAGAAAATTCAGAGGCAAAAAAGAGAAAGGTGTTACTGTTCAAAAGCTGTCATAACAGAAACTTCATCAGGGAAATACATATAAAAGGGAATGTGGGACAGTATGTGATGACAGCCTCTTGTTGCCATGCCTGTGCACAGCATGAGGCTTCTGCATCACACTACTTCTGAGCAGCTGAGACACACACTCTACTTTCCAGGTGTCTGAGCTCAGCTAAGCAATCTCTTCATCATCTCGCTTCCTCTGTAATGTGACCGAATCCATCGTTCCTTTTGTTATCTCCTTTTGTGTTTGCTTTGCCTTGTGGTAATTTGCTAACTGCAAAGCAGGCAAGTGCTTCAAAAACATACAAAGCTACTGCAAGTTAAGTCATACTTATCAGATGTGCTGGTAATGAATCATGCTGACAGATTGGCTCTGTTTACTTTAAACAAACTGTCAGAAATGTTCAGTACACGAACCAAAGCATGGGAAAGGCTTTCAAATACACATGCAGATCAGATCATAGCCCAGCACATCATATTTGCATATTTCATAAAGGTATCACATGTACGTTTGCATGTAACAGTCTGAACATGCTGCTTACAAAGATATTTGGTATCTCTACAAGAGAAAGCAATTAAGATTCATGCAGCTAATGGGGCAGGAGTGGATTTTCTCTCACTCATTCTGCCCAGTAAGGCTGTCTGGGGGCTGCAGGAGCTGCTGCAAGCACTGCTGTGGTTCTTTTAGTGCTCTGTCCCTCTGCTGTGTACCAGGCTCCCAATGGTTTTACATCGCCCTGTGCTGTGCTGGTACTCCAGATGGACCCTGGGACTATATGGTAGTGAGGAGTACAGGAGCACATGGCAGCACAGTCTGCTGGAGTGGCCAGAGCACTCATGTGCCACAAAGTAATGAGCAGCATTAGAATGTGTTTGCTTTATACTGCTTGCGAATGTCCCCCTCCATAGGGGGCTGTGTAATACAGTCTTGCTTTCCTTTCTCTGCTTCAGCCTTACAATTTTGGTTCAAAGATCCATTTTCTTAGCAATTTTAGAGACATTTTTAACCTTCTTGAAGAGACACATTCTCTTGACGTGGTCATATTTCCAAAGCCTTAAAAAACATGCATACAGCTATGTTCATGTACAGTTTGTTTTCTGTGTTTAGCTACCTGCCACAGACACCCCTCAGCACATAACTATATATTGTAAAACCAAGGTGACATTCCCAAAAATGTCCTTAGAGTCCTGTGATTCCATTTCCAGTGCTCTTAAAAGAAACCCTTTCTTTTTTCATAAAGGTCTTTTAAAAGAATCTACTTCCCCTCACTGGACTCAGAATTAAGAATAAAATGATACAAATACCAGTTGAAATTTATGATTGCAAGCTCGATACTGTGAAGTCTGGGTAACTAAATAGTTCAGAGTAAAAAAATGTATCCCCAGCCTCCCCAATATTAAAATGGAAGTCAAGTGGTATAATCTGAGGCTAGAGCAGAGGAAGCAGAAGAGGATTGTTTTGTTTTTCACTTCTCCTTGGTTTATTTTCTTGTGTTTTCTACCTGTGGAAGCAGTCAGAAAGCCTCCCCTGAGGCTGTGAGGCATCATGACTGATGATCCTGAGCAGGCACCATGCCCCAGATGCTCCAGATCTGCCTTTATGCAAAGGGGCTGGCAAGTGTTAAAAGTGTGAGCAAGGTTTCTCTCTGGAAATAACTGCAGCTACATTTCAGGATGGGGAACTTCTGATGAGAAAGGGAACACTGGTTACAGCTTATTTATGTGTACAGGAAATAATTTATGATTGACTTGGGAACCCAGCAACATTGTTGGGATAGGGTGACTTGCATGAAAAAGGCTTTCCAGGGCTGTGTTCTCCTCTAAACACTGGCTTAGAGCTGCAGTGGCTGTCACTAAGTCTGCCGGTTCCCCAGAAAACCACAGCTTGTTTGCATCCAGTACCACTGAACATGGCAAATAAGGCACTCTGGAGGGTTCTGTGGTTAGAAACACAGCAAGTAGATGTGATACTAATGCCTATTTTGTGATTAGAATACAGGACAGGTTTGCAAATTTGCATTTCTCCACACTAGAAAATAATTAAGTAAAAATTAATTGCCTCAAGCTATTTTGCTGCAGGTTAAAATCAATTTGTTTATATATGGAAAATAGGATGGGTCAGTAAACTCTTGACTTTATAGAGAACTGGGTAAGAGTTTTTTCCTGCTAGGTGAACAGAGGTCCTGACTTCTTACCCAATGTGTAGTGCTACAACCATCAGTATGTTTATGAAAGGGACTAAGAAGGCTGTGCTATGACTTTTTGTGCTTAACTTTCATTGTGTTAGCTTTGTTTCAGTTTTGTGATTTCCAGCCACTGTCACCATAAGCCAATAGCTGCAGAGTAAGGGAAGAAATGGTGAATTGTTCTAGCCAAAATACCTGCAGTACTGTGGCTGCTAGCAACTTCCTTTCCCTGCATTTATGGGTATCTGTTACTTAGGGGGAGGACAAGAAGAGGAAGGTCTAGAAAGATTCTTGTGGGTCATTCAGATGACCTGCAGAAATCCCCCAGAAAGACAGAAATACAGGCAGAAGCAAAAGCTGCCTGAAAGATTTATTTATATAGATATTTCTTTCACTTTTTTTTTTAAGTGTTTAGCACTAACATTTTAGTTTTGTAAATATGGCAGCCAGAAATTTTTCTATTTCTGTACAGCTTTTCACATTCATAAATTGGGAAATAATGTGCCACTTGTCAAATCCAAATGAAAATGCAACCTTCTGTTTCCTCTTGAATGGTATTATCGGTATCTACAGCACAGGCTACAGGAACGGAAAAAAACAAGCTAAGACATTCTCCCTGCTCTATGATACTAGAGCAAACTGCAAATACATTAAAAATATCCCCTCACAGTACTTTGCATGTTATATAAAGTCCTGGAAATGAATTGTCCTCAGATGGCTGATATTTTTAAATAACAAGTTAAAACGAAAAAAGTTTCTGATGGCATTCACATGGTTCTGTGAAACAGACTTTGCTCAGGCTTCAGCTTTGGGCTCAGCATTTAAGTGACTGAATCTGCCAATCACCAAAGGGCCCTGGGCTCTTTCTTGTCTCCTTGGGTTTGTTGACAGCAGCTTCTCAAGTCTGCAGCACCCAGATTCACCACCTACACAAACAGATGTACACAAAACATTTTAAGTAAAATACCTTCAACAGTGGTTTGGAAATAAGCACAGCTTTTTCTTATGAGATGAGAACAAAATTGTCATGGAATATTTTTAACACAGTTACAAGTATGTTTCTTTAATGGCTCCTTCTCAATTTTCCTTTTTCTTGCTGAAACCATTTTTATTCAGAACACTGATAAAACCACTGACAACCTATCCTTGAGACAGCATAATAGGACATATTTTACATCACCAGAGAAGACACAAGCAGCAGAAAAAACTTCTCAGCCAAAGGGTCTAGTGTGAGATAGACATGCTAGCATATGTTCTCCTGGATTTATATATAATATTTAATGTCTAGCAGTTTCAGTGGAAACTTTCAAATCTTGACAGCGGTGTGGGATGTCCCAAGCTGCTTATAAAAATGAAAGCTCTTGTAAGTTAGAAGTTTCTTTTTCCAGTAATAGATCTGGGTAAGCCCAAGGTCTGTCTGACCCCTGGTTATTCCAATTTTCTGTCATATAAGGCACAAGAGATGAAACAATTCTGACTTTTTTAGGTATGCTACCTAGTTCACTGGAGTTTTTTGTGTTTCATACAAACTTTTGTGCAAGTAGCTTCAGGTGTCTCATGGCAAATTTCTGTTCATT
This sequence comes from Geospiza fortis, assembly GCF_000277835.1. NCBI lineage: Eukaryota > Metazoa > Chordata > Aves > Passeriformes > Thraupidae > Geospiza > Geospiza fortis. The sequence continues at coordinate 21,942,416 of NW_005054298.1, read as the reverse complement.
TAGTCATTCTAGAATTGTCTCTTTTTGTGTGTTCTGTAAACCCCTAATTCTCCTCCATTTATTTCTTCCTCATTTCCCCATTACTACTTTTAAACAGTAGCATTCTGCTTTTCTGTGTTGCTATGGTGACATTTACACTTGCCTTTTGAAGGCAAAATATGTGGCTTTCTAGCATATTTTTGTCAGCTCTTGTGTTAGAGGGACACACAGGGGAGTGAAGGCAATTGCAGATAAAGCTTTAGCAGCAGACTGCAACTTCATTTATCAACATAAAGGACATTTAAGTGGGTCTAGTATGGATTTACCTATGTGTTCCCCTAAAACAGATTTATTTGTTTAGTCTCCTGAATCTTCTTCAGTGCAACAAAAAATTGAAGGAGAAACCATGATGACTTCAGAGCTGCCTCTCTCCTGCTTCCTCTCATGCAGGCAGAAAGAACAGCAACATTCACAACGGCCTTTGTTTCTACACCTTGTCAACTATTTATAGAGATGGAGAGCAGCTAAAAGCAACCAGAGATTCAAAAAGGATGAGAGTTACTTTTTAAATCAGAAGACAGAGGTAAAATGAAAAAGACCTCTGGTTTACCCTCCAGTTTCTCAGAACAAGGCCTTTGAAAATGCACATTGCACTGCAAAAATATAGGAACTAATGCTTGCCCCTGATAAGAGCGACGGTTGATTCTATGGGCAGAGAGGGTGCTGTGCTCAACAGAATCCTCGCTGCCTTGCCAGTGACTTTCCATATTGTGAACAGACTGACTGAACTCTGCCTCTTCACAGGCCTAGGAGCTTGCTGGCAGCTGATCTACAGAAGTAAAGAAGAAATCTCCTCCAATGATAGAGGTTTTGAAAACAACTGGGTCTTTATTGGAAATGCCAGGAGCTAAATAAAACCTCCATTCACAAAATGACTGGGTCTCCTGCTGCAGCCACAGGATCTTACTTAGTGAAATAATCTTACAGGCTTCAGCACTCTGTGTATGGAACATAAAAACAGATGGAGACATCACATTCCCTCCAAGCAATAGAGTTGGGCTGGCTTAGATGATGCTTATTTCAGATCTCTTTAGAAGATATTCAGCAGAAATATCTCTACATTTCTGTCACTGTTAGCAATCTGAACTGCCTCTCCTTACCAGGGTGTGGGAGCACGGTCCTTTGTTTTAACAGAACATATCTCTCAAACATACTAACATACTAGCTGGAAAAAAACTTGTTCTTGCTGAGCATGGGAAAATACCAAACTCTGAAAACAGCCTACAAGATGCTAAGATTAACAGACTATAGAAGTAACACATTTGAAAACAAAATATGTTTTATTTAAGGAGATTATTAGTATGTTCTCTAGGTTATGATGTTCTTCATTTTGTAGTGGTGCCAGCTGAGTGGGTTTAGAAAACTCACTGCAGTCCCAACTAAGTCCTTATAAGAAGCATGAAACTCCAATATTAATCTAGGCTGTCTGAGCATGTAATGAATTCTGGGGGAAGAAGGGCCTCTCTTTCTCCAGAACTGAACCCTGGATTGTTGGCTGATTTCCTATCATGCTCACACACAGAGATATCCCTCAACAGAATGCAATCTAGACAGACTTTTGAAGGCAGTTAAATAAACTGAATGTTATCAATGTAGAACAAACATGATTTAGCATGCTTAGAGGCCAAATCAAGTTTGCACAATGCTGGTGACAGTTCCACTTTTGGCAGAAAGGCTGGATACTGGCAATGTCTCTTCAGCACCCATCTCCAACTGCAGAAAAACAACTTAGCAAAATAAGAAACAGAAGGTGACTGCAGCTGTCATGCGGGGAACCTGATGATCTCCAACTCCAAAGGCTGAGGTCTAAGTCACATCTCCATTTCTCAGTTCCATTTTTATTGCCCTGTGCCTTTCTGTCAGTGACAGCAACTACTCTCTGGATTTGATCAGTGGTGTCAAAATTGTAACCACTATCAGCTTCTTAATATTTGGGGGTTTTTAATTTGAAGATGAATCTTAGAACTGAATCCTGCCACCATGAAGGACAATGATCTAAAGAACTCAGCTTTCCTACAGATTTGCAGCACCTGGGAGATACAAACCCATTACTGAAAGAGGCAAGTTTTGGCACACATCATTGGCATGTACTACGTTAATGATGGGAAGAGTTGTTCCTGTGTAACATGAGAACTCAAGGGAAAAGACAGTTGGAGTAGGAGCCTCTCAGTTTCCAGACCTTTAGTCTTTCAGTGGGCCATTCTCTCACACGGTCATTTCTGCCCACTGGAGAGCAGAGGGCAGCTCTGAGTGGGATGTGCTATGGTGTGCTCCCGGGCACACAGGCAGAGGGAAAACCCTGGTGCCTACACAGCAGCAGAGATGAGGCTCAGCACGATCCCACTGTGCCTCAGTCCTCCTCCCTTTTTTCCAACAGGTTTTTATGCCTTTGCACAGATTGACTGTGGCACATTTACATCCAGCAGTGCTACTCTACAGCAGGGAATGAATGTTGTGAATTTATGGCTGGATTATGTCCCTCTTTAAGTTACCTCATAGGACAAAGCAGCTGTAACACATGGTCCTCACAGCACTCCTGCACTGGAAGCAGGCTTGAGTAATGGGCAGTAGCCTCACTCAGCCTCTGTTAATGTGTTGTCACAACAAACCCCTCTAATGTGGTAAGAAAATTTAGACAACACCCTTTTCCCTGAGGTAAGCAGCTTTAAAGCTCGTATTTCAGCTGAGCGGTTTAAGAAAAAAAGGAAATTAAGTATGCCTCTCTTCTAAAAGCATATTTTTGAAATCTAATCTGTATATATTTTGGTTCACATTATATCATTCTGGTTTAAAACTCCATTTTAAAAAATCCACAAAATAAATATAAAACAGCCACTTGGGTTTTTTTCTTCCCCCAAGTCCTCAGTGATATTACTGCATGTATGCAAATAAGGCCATATTTATTAGTCCACAATGCAATCTCTCAGCTCATTTTTTCTGTCCCAAGAAAGCAGTCTTGGAGTTTTAAGTTTCCTACATCAAATAATAGTAAATAAAAAACTTCAGACCAGAGGCAGGGAGTATTACCAGTTCATGCTAAGTTCCCTATTCACAAGTGCTAGCTGCTGTACTGTCTTGTGACGACACAGTACTTCGTATATTCCCAAAGGACTAAATGATCCATACCTGTAGATCCTACCAAGAATATATGCAAAGGTATTGCTTTTGTTCTGATTGGGCAAAACATCAGTCTGGAGACACACATGTGGATGTAGAGGTTACAATCAGTGAACGCCTGACCCATTTATGGTGTGTGGGTTGCTGTTTTGTTTTTATCAAGAAATTGGTTGCTTTGTTTTGGTTTTAAAAGCCAAACAATGAAACTTTATTCATCAACCATGGAAAACATTTCCATGACGAGAGCTCTCTTGATTTTCAGTCTTAATTTTCATTGCTTTAATTTCTACTTCTTAATTGGAGTTGTATATGTCATGCTGACTACTTTCTCTCCATTATGTGGCTGTAGTCCTGCACATATTTATGCATAAAATTAATTTTGTTATCACAAGGCATATGAGATAAAGATGGTAAAGCAATGAGTATGTTTATGTGTATAGGGTGTTTGGGATCTAAATATCCTCAAATATCTCTTCACTCAGATGGCTACAATCTCCTTAAATACTGCATTATCAGCCTACACCTTTTGCCTATGTTAGTCTCCTGTCTGAAAGCAGTCCATCCACATCACTAATCATGTGCTGATTTTTCCCTGTTAAATATCCTGTCTCTTCAGGTAATCAGGTATCCTAATATGTACACAGTATTCCACGTCTGATTTCTTTGCATCTGTTCATAATCATCTAGCACTCATTCACACGGCTGGTCACAACCATTGGTGTACATCCATGTTCAGAAAGACACAGCTCCCAACTGGAAATGCTCCTGGGGGTGAACAGCATATGTTCCATTTTATGACACTGGAATGTGTGTTGCTCAAAAATTTTCCATGCATTTTTAAACATAATATATGAAATACATTAATTAGGACAGAAAGAATATGAAGGTTTCATTGACCCAGGGCATTCTCTATTAAGACAACTCAGACAGGTCTAAAGGTGCAGTGCTATCTAAAATGCACTGAACTGTAATTATCAATTTAATATAATTCAGAACCTTTTTCTCAATTAGAAGGAAATTAAGAGTACTATAAGTTCAATGGTTTTGTGGTGCTCCCACATGTGAAAAAAAAAGGCATAAGGAAAAAGTAAATAAATCAATAAATAGGAAGTGCAAAAATATTAAGAAACAGCATGGTAATCACTTTGAACAGAGAAATATATAAATAAATCCTTTTTTAACCCTCATTCTTACACACTTCTAATGTCTTTCTCAAATCTGGCATTAATGTCCAGCAAAATCCAGGCTGCGCAAAATTGTCACACAAGTAAAAAAGAGAGTTGCATGGGTTCTTCCCACTACCATAGCCCCTTCAAGAAGTAGCAGGTGGAAAGTCTTAGAGCAAATACTCAGTGCTGTCTTTTTTAATAATGATTTTTCCACGCATTATAATACATTTAAGTGCTCTGCTTGCTCTTTAAGACGGCCTCATCTTGATAATCAATGTAGCCAGTCTAGTGAAGTGCCACTTCCCTGCTGTGAGAAAGCACAATTCCTCTTACTGCCACAGCCCCCTGCTGACATGTTTTACAACATTTAAGAAGGAAACTGTTAAACCTTACTTCTCTCTTTTCCCTCAGTGCAGGCAGAAATCTTCTTTCCTGCTGGTTTCTCTCTTGAACTAAGGGCCGTTAAGATGTGCCCTGACTTTTACCCTCAGCATTGCCCTAATTTTAACCTTGTGCAACGGTTATCTTAATTTTACTCAGATTTTTGGAACTGACTCATTCAATAAGACAAACTGAAAGTGTCTGGTAAAAGAATAGATTTCCTATAAGCTCGGTAAAAAGTCACCTTACCAGGCTTTCTTCAGAGGAAGCAGGAGTCATTCTCAGTGCACCAACATACAAACCCCATCTAGTCAGACTGAGGCATTCTTGCTGCTCTAAAGGATGTAAAAGGCAAGGAGGCTGTGCTTGGAATTCTGCATCTGCAATGTCAGGCATGCGCCTTCGTGCCATGAGCCCCACTTCTCACCAGCAGCATTTTTAAAGAGGGAAGGAAAAAGTGAAATCTAGGAGTCGATAAGTGAAATATAGGAGTCTGTCAAGCTGAATAAGCACTGTTAATGGATGTTAAAATTATGATGTTAATGGATGTTAAAATTATGACTGAGAAGATGATACAAGTGCAAGTTTTATGAGTGTGAAGCTTTACCTTGACATAATGAGTAAAGTCAAAGCCTGAGGTTTTTATGCCATTATGAGAGGCTCTGTCAGTGAGCACTGTAACCTAATTAGTTTTGATGCAGCAAATCAGCAAAGCCACCATTGCTTATGACCTCTGCCAAGAGCATGAGAGAGCCAGACAAATGAAGCTTAAGATGCTATTAGTTGTTCTGTTCCAAAGTTCCAGATAAAATATGACAGGATGTTGTTGCTTGACTTCGGCATCAGCTCTCCAGATGGCACTCAGCACTGGCTTGTAGCGAGGCTCACAGGGAGGCTGCCACATTGTCTCTGTCAAAACGAAAGTTTTCCAATTACAAAGAGATAATTTGAAGAGATGCAAACTTAATCTCCTGAACGAAAGGTTGCAAGCTGTGTAATAGCAGTTGAGGGGAGAGATTTCGCATAGTTCACTTGCTGTAAACACTGCTGCTCAGGAAAGCTTTATTATCCTGCCTAGTGAAACAAAGTAATCAGATGCTCTTGCGTTAGGGCAGCTGTGGCTGGACACAGCCGTGGCACAGCCTCTCTGGTGGAATTAGTGAGCCTGATCCATCTGCAGGGCTGTTTGTGATGATCAGGAAAGAGATAAAACGGTGTAAGAGGGATCTAAAAGGAAAATTAAGGACTTCTGAACTAGCTGAGACCTGTACTTGTATTTTATGGTAGACCAGGTAATTTCTGCCATTTGGTTGAGGGAAATAATGTGTGTTTTTTCTCAAATTATTATGAAATCTGTAGTGGAAAAAAGAAACAGAATGTCATGCAAGTGGTGTGGAATGTTTTAAAATGTCTTCATATTTATAGCACTGTACCAGGCATGTTGAAGTTATTCAGCTGCCACTGTGACAGAATGACAAGGTAATGGCCTGATAACAAGCACAAGCAGTATCTAACCTGAAGATCATTTTGAGCTGCTGGGAGTATTGGGAATTGTATAAAGGATAGAAGACAGAGTAAAGAAAATATCCCCCTCTTGACCTATGTACACCAGGAACTTTTGAATGAATGTACCACATGCATTTTGGAAGGCTCTCAGTAGTGAAGCTTTTATATTTCACTCAGTACCACTGAATGAATCACAGCTGTGCTTTTCAGGGTGTGTGTCCCTTTCCACCTGACACTCTGCTGACAACTGAAAGCAACATGTTTCAGGAACACTATTTTAAATACTTGAACACATGAAATTCCCCTTAAGCATAAGAGAAAATCCTCACCTAGTGAGGATGGTGAAACACAGGAACAGGTTACCCAGAGAAGCTGAGACACCCCCATTTCTGGGAATATTTGAAGCCCGGCTGGGTGGGCAGTCAACTGGCTCTGGCTCACCCAGACTGAGCCAGTGGTGGGATTGGACCAGCTCTGGAGACCCCTTGCAGCCCCAACTGATCTGAATATCTATAAGTCTATTCAAATTATTTTCTACTAAAAATTATTATCTACAACAAACCAATTTTAAAAGAAAGTCACACTCTGTCTGCTGATAGGGAGGTACACATAGGAAAACATACAAATGCAGGCAAATAATATAACACCATGAAGCAGCATGATTAATTTTGATTCCCTGGTTTCTAAGATGAAACTGCTCAAGCAGCTCCACCAGCACACAAAGCAGGGGGTTTGCTGCCAGGACAAAGGCAGACCTGCACCACTTTGGGCACTGGCAGCCTCCCAAAGGGCTGAGCACTTTGTGGGTGTCCAGAGCCTAGCCCAGCCTGGCTTTGCACTTCCATCTTGCCCCTGGCCTGGGGGCTTTGTGTGCTGCGCAGTGCCTGAGGGGTGAGGGCAGCCCTGCACACCAGCGTGCTGCTGCCACGAGAGGGGTCTGGGGCAGCTGATATTCTGTGTCTTGCTGGGGCACTGCCAGGGAAGGGGAGCGCTAAGCTGAGAGAGGGCTTTTTCCTCTTTCTGTCTTTAAAAAGGCCGAGGGACAGTGAAGCTGAGTGAGTGGGGCAGAATGGGGGGTGGTCAGAAGGAGACCTACACATCACAAAGTGGAGTTACAATTTTCCCTTTGCAGGATGAGTTGTAAACAGGGATGGCAAGGGAACAGGACTTGGAGGTCTACACAATCTTCTGGATTGTGTTATCCAGAAGCAAATCTCCAGGCAGATCTTCAGGAGGGGCATTTCTGTGCTTATTTTTCAATTTAGTCCAAATAGCCAATTCAAAGTCAGCAACTTCTGGCTTTAAGATGCTCTTTTTTCCCCCAAAGTCTGTATTTGCATGCTGGTTATGTTGGTACATGGATTCTCTTGACAGTGCACTAATGTCTGTCATAATTGCCACTGTGACCCAGCCCCAAATATTCAGTAGGTAAGAAATACTCCGCTTATTAAAATGAAGAAGAATGGTAACATATATGCATATGCACAGAGTCAAAACCAGCCTCATTTTCACTGATGTTACTGCCAATAGTTTCTCTTTACATGCTACATCCTTTTTTCTCTAAGTTAGGACAGGACTTTCACACAGGTACAAACATTCATGACAGCCTCAGGGCTGCCATCATGGAATGAGAGAAGTCAGGGAAGCAGGTCACTGAATGGCACAAGGCCTTATCTCAAAGGGTTCTTCTGGTGAGAACAGGATACTTTGTAATTTGCAATCAATGGCATAGGGGGAGATACTGAAATCCTGAATCTGAAGGGAAATGTGAGAGTGTTTTCAATCCTTTGGAGTAACATTTGTTCAGACAGCCAAACATAGCAAAGATGAGGTAGAAAATTTTCTTATAATTAGAGTATTTGTCTTCTCTAGGGTCCAGAATGCAACTGTCCCAGATTTTATTCATACATATAGTTAAAAAAAATGTACCCTTCCCAAACAGCTGCACCCAAAAGCTGAAATAACTTATATTGGAAATGGGAGCTGCACCATGAAAAGGGGATCCTACAAAAGAGCACCAAGTGGGTAAGAGACTGCTATTAACTGCCTTGTAGGCAGCAGCAAGTTGGTAAAAGCTCAATGGAAGTACGAGCTGTGCTGGTGGGTTTCCCCAGGGGACTTCATGCACAGAGAGAGCTCAGATGTCCTGAAGCAGTTTTCTGGGGCTCTGCTCTACCAAGCAGGGAACAGATCAGAGGCTATGACTGCAACACAAGCCCTCATCTGATGATTGAAGATATGGGATGTAAAGCCTATAAGGGAAGAAAACTTGCATGTTTGATTTGGTAGAGATGAGGAGGGTCTTTTTCCTCAGCAAAGTTTAATGTTCCCTCAAATGTGCAGCAGATCAGGGCCTGCCACTTCTTCTTGGTTTAATTAGATTTTCCCTTTTGGCTAAAAAGAACTATAAAAAGCATCCTACTCCAAAGTGTAGTTATAAATTCAACATGAATAGAATAGAATAGAATAGAATAGAATAGAATAGAATAGAATAGAATAGAATAGAATAGAATAGGAGAAGGATATTTCTTTTCCTCACTGAAATAGCAGGGTGTATAAATCCCCAGTATAATTGAAGGAGGACTGAAAGGAGGACTCTACAAATGGGACTAAAGAAAGAGATAAATACAAAACATAAAGAGAGGAAATCAGAAATTCATGCACAGAAACATGAAAATGTCTCAAGCAGAACAGCCTGGGGGAAGTGATTCTAGTTTCACATAGGTGTGGATGAGAACAAAACAGTAGTGAAGGGAAACACCCTACAAAGTGTACATATGTATTTACTGAACAATTTCACAGAGCTATGAGGTTTATGCGTCTAATTTTGCATTGTTCACAAAATTTGCAAAAGCTTTTGTCTGTAACCATCCCTGCACTATGAACTGTTCCCGGCTTTATCTTTCAGAAGAGATCTTTTTTTTTCCTCATTGAAGAAAAATAGTTTTGTTGTAACCAAATTTTTGCAAGAACACATGATGTTCATCAATATTATCTTTCATAGAAATTATTGAAAATCCCCTTTGTGCTTTTGATCAGGTGAAGCCACTTTGTTCTGGCTGCTCAGATGCTGATGGTGGTGCCCTGGAAGGCACTCATGCAAATGGAGACACCAAAATGAAAAATCCTGACCTTCTCTCAGCCCACTGCCCAATAAAATTCCCTTTGGTATTTGTAAAGTTTGTGGTTTTTTTCTATTCCATGACTTTTGAAATGTCAGCAATAATTCTGTTTTGGGATGAAAGGGAATTCTGGAATGTTAAGCCTGGTATTTGTTCATGTGTGTGCAGCAGAAGCAGAGAGTTCAAGACTTAAAATTTTCTTTTGTTGGACATTATGTATGGACAGTATTTTAATAATAAGATCCTGTAGCATGGTTGGAAACATTCTTTCACAGCTGTTGATGTTTTAATCCAACATGGGAAAGAGAAACCAGAAAAAAACATTTCAGCCACAGGGTTTATATTTTTATAAAATTAAAATACTGTTTAAAGCTGACAGCATGTTTACATCTGGATCCTGTATGACAGCAATTGATACATTTAATCTGGCATGTGGCATAAAACAGGATTAGATAAGGTTTTCTTCTTAGCCATGCTTCTCTTGTGCAAAGAATATTTATAACAATGTTCCCAACAAATCACATCTCAGTACTGGATACTGTGTTGAAATGCACTACTGTGCATCAGCAGTATTTTCCAAAGATTATGTCCCTGTGATTTGTGCTAATTAGCAATGAATTGACTCTGGAGTAGATGACATGCTCAGGAGCATAGAGGTTTGAGTTCAAAAGCCCAAACTGACCAGATCATTCCCCAAATTAGCTGCTGTGAATGCATCTGAAAAATAGGCTGGAACAGGACCTCACATAAAATTTGATCATTTGGAGCTAGATTCTTCAGAATTGAGAAAAAAATACATATTAATGTGAACATTGGTAAAGACTGTACTCGAAACTCTAGGCAAGGGCCCAGGTGCTACTTATTATTTGACATTCTTATCCAAATGACTTAATCTTCAAGTCCTCCCAGAATCTGAAACTGCACCAACTTCTATTTGCACAGCCCTTAATGTGCTAATTTCTGCATGCTTCCCTTCCCACCTACTCAGCTTCTACAGCACTATTCTTCCCAAAGTGAACACACAGGTCCTGAGCATGAATTTTTTTGTTAGAAGCCTAACTAATTTGTAATTACGCATTCAGAGGAAACCTTCTCCCTCATATCCTGGTGCTGAGCATCTCTGTGTATGTCACTACAGTAGCTGACACTGTGTGCTGGGGCTCGAGTTCCTGGCACTGTGGTCCCCTGACAAATAGGAAAGAAAAATAGGGAAATGTGAACCAAGGGTGGCTGCAGCGTGTATTACTGATCACTGTCCACTGGAACTCACTATCCAATACCTAGAAGTGATGAATGAGGGGAATGGACACTGAATATACTTTGCAACCCACAGTGAACAAGAGTGAGAAATCATGCCTCTACACGTGCTGCAGGTACACATTCAAATCCACTTTTAGGTAATAGAGACATATATGGACTTAAAATAGGTAGGGAGACCATGCTGATAGTTTTTTTCTAGGTTGCAGGTATAAAAAAAGGGCAATATTGATGCTGTGAAAAAATATGCAACTCACAGCCTAGAGAAAAAATGTAGCTGTGTTTTTATATAAATCTACTGAAGACTGGAAAGAAAAATGCATATTTCTGGAGCTATTAGTAAGCCCTGCTGACATTACTCTGTCTGAATAAGAACAAATAAATATCATGAATATAGAAATAATGAAATAAAACAAGATTTGTATTTGAAGAGAAAGACAACTTATTTCATCATGTATCTTGAGTCCATTTATAAGTCATGAAGTCTGAATGAGAGAGCTAAAGCACCACAGACAGGTAATAAATAAGGCCTTAGAAATGCCTGCTCTAACATGTGCCTCTCCATCATGAAACGGAAGCATTCAGTAGAGAGGAAAATTGACCAGACACCAACAGGAGATAATGGACTTATCTGTTAAAGGAGTGGAGATAATATAATGTTTAATATGACATTCCTGATAACCAATCAGGAAGATCTACCTGTGCCAGATTTCCAAGGTTATTTGTAATTGAATACAACTGGATATCACTAGAAAGGAATGTGAAAGGAAAGGAAGAACTGCAGTTGTTTGACAGGAGCAGAGCACCTTCAAATCTGAAGATAGGGTCCTCATCTTGAAAAACTTCCAGGCCCCAGTTTAGGACTGATTTATATTTAAGCAAGCAGTTAAGCACTCTGCAGGAAGAGGGCAGCTCACTTCGCTGAGAAGAGCAGACACCTTCCCACCCTCCCTTGTCTCTGTGTCTCTGCTCCTCCTCACAGCTATGCAGTCTCACCCGTTTTCACCCAGCTCTAGCACATATCTGACCCCACACTGAGCTGATGTAATGTAAGGCAGCTGCACAAAGCTACATCTTTTTTTTCCCCTCTGTTCCTTGTTTGCTGGTTTAATGAGTTGGGTTGGCCTGTCATTCACTTGTCAGCTGCTAGAGGGCTGGAAATTGCAGCTCTCAATGGGGACAGTCCTTAGTCCTCAGTGCGCAGTAGTAGCCGCTGAATGTGTGGGGCAGAGTGGGGCTGGCAGGGCTTCCTATCATGATTCAACACTGTGATGCCTGATATATGTTGAATGATTGCTTTTTAATTTAGTGTAGGCTCAAATCTCCCACATCTGCAGCAGTGCAGTATCTGTTGGGTTTGGTGCAGCTGGTGTAGGGCCAAAAGAAAAATTTAGCTGGTGATGTTCAAATCTTTCATGGAAGACATCTGGGCTATTCACTGCATATATGTGTAAAGTCAAATACTTATTTTTTCTGTTCTTACCACTTTTTTTTCTCCTTATTTTCAGCTAAGGTGGAGTTCTTGCAGAAAAAGAACATTCATTTCTTAATGCTGAAGGCATTTAAAAAAGACGTATAGGGCAAGCAAAGTGCCAGTAAGTGGCATGTAAACATTTAGAGATGATGACTAAACTATGCTATTGATTCTTATTTATTTTATTTTTCAAAATATGTCTTGGTTTCTGGAGCAAAATGAAAGCATATTTTGGGTACTACTACAGGGTAGCTCTGCAAAAATAACATTTTGTCTGCAACAATTAGAGCTGTGGTACTTCTCTTTTTCATTTACAGGTACTTTCTGTGGTCACTCAATCTTAGACTTCCAGTCTTCTCATAATTTCTTAATTTATTAAACAAAAATGGCAATAATCCAACAGTTTCAGAATCAGCTTTATCCCTAACTCTAGTCCTTTATCTCTAACTCTAGTCTCAGGCTGAGCCTGAGACACCTGGCCAGGGACCAGAGGATAAGCTCATGCAGAGACCAGCTTTGGGCAGCACAGCCTCTCCTTTGGTGGCCTCCATCCTATAGTTCTCCAGCCCAGGCCCAGGCTTTGTCTGCCTCCCAACTCCATCCCTAACCCTCATGGGATTAGAGCAACAGAAGTCCAGTGGGACCACAGCTGTCTCAGAATGTGGCAAGATGGAAGCCAGGATGGGGAAATCTGCACCTTCCTGTCCACGTCTTTTGTCTCTCAGTTGAATGACCACCCCACTCCCTAGCAGGAGGATGAGTAGAGCTGTCCATCTGTCAATTTGCCACCAGTCAGGTCTGGCTCCAGAATGTGTTTTATTTTATTTGTTCCCACTCTCTCGCTCCTCTTGTTCACAGAAAAGTTCTTTAGACTAGTCCAAGCTTTAGTGTTCTATTCAGTTGGGCTTTGTTTCTGCCCTTTGCATTGTGTTGAATTTTTGTAGCCACAGTGGAAGCTGAGCTGGCCCTCAGTTCTGGGCTCTCTGAGGAGCACAGACTCCCATGCTGAGCAGAGCTGGCTCCTTGCCACCTGCTCCTGTGATAGAGGATGGGTGTCAGAACAAAGCTGGCGGCATGAATTGGCATGATGAGGTGAGAAAGTAGGGTGCACTGTGCTCCAGCTGATGCTTGCCAATGTAATTGCCCTTCAGGCAATAATTCTTGCCAGTGTGATGGCCTCCAGGGACCTTCTGCATGCCAGCCAGAGCCACTTCTGCTTCCCCATCACTCAGCCGCCGTGACTGTTAACCTTATATTAATTTAAGACTGAAGCACTACCTCCACATTAGTATTTCATAATAACAAATTGAAGGAGGTTAACTCTTCTTTCAAAATGCTTAAAGTGGGTGGTAAAGAAAACATTAGTGAGGCTTGGAAGGATGGTCTCGGGAGAAAAATCTTTTGTACTGGTGCATATGCCACGAGGAAGGTGTACTCATCTGGTGCTTGCAGCCTGCTTGGCACTTGCTACAGTAAATTAGTTGGTCCCAAACCTGCAGAAGCAGCTCCCAAAGCCTCTTTCCCAGTGCAGCACTAAAAATGGCTGGGAATGACGGAGTCAATTATATGACAATGAAAGCAGGAGCTACTGTAAATTTAAGGGTGAAAATAACAGGGGGACAAGACCTGAAAAGAGCTAATTCAGTTCCCTCAGTTGACTACAATGAAAAAAATCATTAGTCTTAGATTCCAAGAGACAGTCAGATCCTCACAGTAAAAGTCAGTTCTGGCACGTGAGAGCATGTAGTAACCCTGAGGAATTTTAAACTTTCCTGTGTCAGGACTTCATGTTTCTCAAATGTGTGCATCCCAGGACATTGGCAGGACCTCATCCACTCCCTCTGAAGAGCTGGGGTTTTAATACCAAAGAACAGGTTGTTAAATTGCTCTCACATACCTTTTTCATTTGATTCTCACTTTATAGGCACACAGTTTGTGGTAATTGGGAGTGGGGCTATGGCTGAATCTCATACCCAGTGGGTACAGCTGTGCAGGACAGGTGACCAGTATTGAAGGTAATGAGCCAGGGAGTGCCCAGGTGCACTGACCAATCACCAAAGGGAACAGAGGGCACACAGGTGCAGTGCATGAACCGTGAGGGGCACACAGGTGCAATGGATGAGCCATGATGGTATAAAAGGTTGTGCTGAAGAATGAGAAAACAGATGCTTGTAGTTTTCTGAAGTGTCACGATGTTACTCTGTATGGGCAGACGCTTGAAGCCTTCTGATGGGGTATGGTGTTACTCTGCACGGGTAAATGCTTAAAGCCTTCTGAAATTGTATGGTGATGCTCTATGTATTGTGGTCATCTCAACCGTGACATATGCTGGGACATAATTTTGTGAGTGTTTTTATATTACTGCAAATGTTTCTTAGCTCTGAATGACTGCCATTATACAAAAAAACTGAGTTGGGTTGTGAAATGTTCATCCTTTGTAGCTTCTCCTCTAACTAGAAATTTGAAGGTTCCCGAAGTCTAGCCTGGCTTAACAGCAGGTAGAAGGTCCAATATCCCAAGGGAGTGAGCAGGAAGGTTCCTCATGTAGTAGCAACTGTCTCATCAGTGTGATAGATGGGGCAGATAGGCTATGCAGTGCCTAGGGTTGAGGTATAGTGTTATGAGACCTCCCACAGTACTGCCCTGTGCCCAACTTTCAACCTGAATCCTGGCCTGATTGCAAAAAATCCAGTCATTTTTAACCAGCTTTTCAAGCACCACTGCTGACTGTCAAAATTGCTAAATGCTTAAAAAGCCCACAGCCAGGCAGTACTGGTTCCTCCCAATGCAGTCTGTGGATGTAGCAGTACTTTTGTAGGATTTCCAGCACATTTGCAGACAGTGCAACACATTCAAACATAAATCTCATCAATTTGCATCAAACATCCTCCTTTGCAGTTTATGGCTATGTAAATGTCTTTAATAAAAACCCTACCACAGGAAATGTCTTAAGACAACTGCTATTTCACAGCTTCACTACAGGTTCCTAATGTAAGTTAATAAGGCAAACACAATGCCTGACGTTTGCAGTGGTAATTGCACAGGCCTCACTGTGAATGATGGCTAAATCTGATTGTGCATGACTTCCTTTGCGCAGTGTCTGAATTATAGTGTAGGTTGAAGCCTGAAAAATCAATGGCTGCTATAATCACTCAATTAAAGCCTTTGAAAATCATTAGCAATTTGGTAAATTTAAAATACTTCACCATACGTCATTTTTAAACAGAGAGTGCCAGACCAGCACAACTCCGTTTGTTACACTGGGGAACTGCTGCCGGAGGGGTAAACAGGAACAGTGTTAGGCACTATGGCTGAGTGGGCAAGCATAGCACTGGAGCTGAAAGCTGAGAGACACACAAGTCACGTCTGTGAGCTTTACCTGATTTACGATGTTTAGCTGAGGTAACCTTTCAAGTGGCCAAATACATGTCAAAATCTTGGAAAAGCCTTGCTGGCCTACAGAGCAGTAGTGCCCCTACAAATGGCACAGGTTTG
This sequence comes from Geospiza fortis, assembly GCF_000277835.1. Lineage (NCBI taxonomy): Eukaryota > Metazoa > Chordata > Aves > Passeriformes > Thraupidae > Geospiza > Geospiza fortis. Next base: position 21,926,856 of record NW_005054298.1, on the reverse strand, counting down.
GATGAACTCTGAGCCCGAGCAGCATAATGGGCTGCAAAAGGAGGAAAGGAAGCAGCACCATCAGAGTCCTTTGTTAATGAGAGAAAACCAGTGGACAGCAAGGCCTGGTTTTAGAGTGGGACATATGAATGAATGTGGCCTGTAAAAAGAGGGAAAATAACTTACTGATGCCAGGAGTCTAATATTTAATTTCCTAAATGAAATAGAAACTGAACATGATATTTTACTCCATCTGGACTAAATCTATCCATCTGCAAAGATTTAAGTTAGAAAGATAGCTTATAACGATAGAAAATATCTCTTCTTAACTTGTGTGTTTATTTTCTTAAACAGCCTGCTCTTTGGAAGCAGAGGCATCGAAGTGCAGCAGCACCACTATTCTAAATATATGGTCCGTCTGTCTGAGGAGAAAGAGACACTCCGAGAGAATGAGCAAGTTGACAGGCACCGGCCAGTGCACCAACGCCTCGTGTTCCCTAGAGCTGTTGGATTTACGTAAGTGCTATTTAACTTTGTGGAGCTAAGCAGCTTAATGAACTTGAGAGAGATGGAGTATGGGGCTAGGAGCAGCTACTTCACTTAATCTATTGCGGCTTCTAATTTTTAACAGTTTTGGGGTAAAACTACATTTAAAGCGAATTGTCTGTCCTTAGAGTGCAACGTACGGCGGCTGTCGAGCAGAACAGACAGCAATCGCTCTCGCAAGCATCCATCCCCACGGGCAGGGGAAGCCGCGGGGTCTCGCCCTTCTGCACCCAGGGT
>NW_005054298.1:21902342-21926060 GCF_000277835.1 Geospiza fortis | reverse complement strand
GGCGCGTTAGCCGGTGCGGCAGCGCCACCTCGCGGCGCTCGATCCGCCCCTACAATGGCGTCTGGGAAGGGCGACTGGAGGGAAAACTTCTCGCGGGGTTTGACTGTTTCCCTGGCTCTTTTTGTTTTCTTCCCCCTACATGGAAAGGTAGGAAATTAGCTGGACTAACACTAATGTTTTTCATTTAAGAAAGGTAATTCAGGTTATTTTTACAGTAATCAATGAATGAAGCTTAATTGATATCTTAATGTTTTTCGTTCTTCATCAAATCCATACTGATGAAAAAAAGCGCTATTTGAAAACAGCAACATGTAATAGTGAATAGAATAAAAATGTCACTTTTCTGTGATAACTGATCATTTCAGTGAAAGGCAGTACATTTGCTTCCCAGTTAACAGGGAAACCTAGGAAGGAGCAGAATAGCATAGCGTGTATTAATATTTCTCCTCAGAAACTGACTACAATTTTAAAATTGTCTATCACTTTAAGTCTACTGTCTATAAATTAGGAACGGTAAGTACTGGTAACGTTTATTTAGCATGTGGTCAACAGTCTCAGCTTGGTGCAAATTTTCACAAAAGTACATGCATTTAAAATGCTGGAGTACATAAACACAACCCTAGACTTCTGCACTTGCACAAAGCTGCCTTCCTGAGTATAAGAAATGCCATCACACTCTGCTGTACTTCAGCAGTAGCTTCATTCCCTTCCCATTTATCACTTCTGCATTTGCAGGCCCACTACTGCTGCCTGGCACCGTGAATGCATGCTAGGCTGCAGATTTCCAACCCAACTGTATCCTTCAGACACGCATCCACTGGCTGTGTTCAGAGGAATGGTCTCCCACAAGATTTGTGATTCACCCTGTCTACCTATATGATATCCAGAAAACTCATCTTCAGGATGACAGCTCATTCAGCACTCTGGAAATTTACCCATGCTGAGCTCCTCTTTAAATAATGACCTGACATTTGTTCTGTAGAGGGAGACAAAGCCCAGACTGATGAAAACGGTTGGCAGCTGCTTTCATTTGTGCCATTCAGAAGCCAGATGATAATTTGTCCTCAGGGACCCATCACTTCTTGGCAGTCAGACCTGTCCACTGCACTTTGCTATTACTTTTGCTGTTACCTCCCACCCCTGGTGCATGCAGCACGCACACAGAGTCAATATTCAAAGCAGACTAAGCTAAAATTTACTGCCAGGAGTCATGAAGGATTTCATGTTTCTGAGAAGTGGGAGATAAGATCACATATTAATTTGGTGTTGATAAATATAAAGCAGTAGGTATTGAGAAAGACATTTGTTAGATCTACATAAAAGGTTAAAATTAGCTATTGCTCAGAAAAAGAGATCCCAGCCTCTCTGAACAGTTTAATGAAGGCATTAGCTAAGCAATAAAGGTCAAAGAGGCAAAGCATTCTGAAATAGTAGGCAAACAGATCAAACCAGAAAACATTGTTCCAGATGAACTTTGAGTTCATATTTTGCATGCAGTGTGGAGCTCATTCCTTTAAATTAGCTAGAGTGGAATTACAAAATGTACAGACAAGGGTGCCCAGGATCTTCAGAGCATCTTCCATATAAGCAGAGATTAAATAAATGAGGACTTTCCAGCCTGGAAAAAAAGAGGTTACTAGGAACTGATAATAATGATGACACATAAAATCATCAATGGGATCCAGGAGAACAGACTTGAAAGCAGCATATAAATAGATAAGGCCATCCACACCTCAGCTGTGGAAGAGCGATAGCAAGGAGAAGACTCTATGCATTTATATTCATGCATGTGGTCCCACCACATCTTAGATGCCTCTAGATGCAGAGCCTGTAGTCCCCATGAAGGGAGAATATATATATATATATATACACACATATATATTTCATACTGTGCCTCTTCTATCTATTCCTGGCAGTTTTTATTTTTAAGGATCCCCAAATTGTTGCTAGTGTGTTGGATGCCATCTATTCTACCCAGCAACAGAAGAAGTCATAGCTGCCCTCCAGAGACATGCATGCAGAGATGGGAAGAGACAAGCTGAAGCAGGCTTCCCTTTAAAAGGATTAAAAAAGGAAAAGCCTTGGTGTGCTGCAAATGTTCCAGCCAATATTTTCCAGCTACATATTCTGCTCTCTCATCTAAGCTGAACACTTGAATGTGTCCAACTCTCACTGCAAGGTCAGGCAGCAGTAGAGGCAGCCGTGCCCTGCTCCTCCCTTTGGAACCAGTGCTCTACTACATAATCCCTCCTGTTGCCCTGGAACCTGTCTGCAGCCACCTTGAGGCAGGAGTGGTTAGTGAAGGAAAGGGAGTGGGGGCTCAGCCTTGGAAGTTACTGTGCAACACAAATGCCTGTGGTGTCACCAAGGAGAAGTTGAAGGGACACTGTGCATAAAGCAGTGTCAAGTTCTCAAATGCATCTTGTTTCCCTGGCTATAGCACAGGCTGCCACAATACAATGCTGGTTTATGGCTGAATCAAATTGCACTTTAGTCACACTACTGTCACTGTCCTCTGTAACTGCTTTCGTCCAGGATTCCTGCACAAGACTTCCTGCTTTCATATAAACGTACATTGATGATTTTTGCTGAAGAAAATGCAGGCAAGGTGGAATTAATTCTTCAGCCTGGAGTCAGGAGTCCTGCCTTTGGTGCTTCTGCCTGCACAAACAGAACCTCAGAGGTAGAAGGCCATGAGCTCTTTGTAGAAGCTGCTGTGGTCTGCAGCTTTCTTCCCTCCAGCACTGAGGGGACTCAGGCAGGGCCTTGGGGAAGCCGTGCAACCAGGGCTGCCCTGTGGCTCAGAACTGCACACAGCCACTGCAAAGCTCTTCAGCCCTGCAGCTTTCCTGTCATGGTGCAGGCAGGTGAGAACACCCCTGACAGGCCACAAATCTGGTTCTCACACATGAAGGTGAAGAAAGGAAGAAGCTTGGTCTCATTTTCAGCAATACCAATGACAAAAATAAGCTGGTACAGAACAGGAACTGGTGTACCACAAAGCCTGAAAGAGTTTCCTTTTCCCCCAAAGGGTAGGGAGGGAGCAGAGCATGAACCAGATCTGGTGCAGTTGATTTCCTTACAAGGCTGCACAAGCCTGGCCCATGGCTTGGGCTGCCCTGTGGTCTTGCTTTCTATGACTCCCTCCCCTTCCTGGCTATAGACTTGGAACAATCTCTACTCAGCACTGATCAGTGAGACTGTCTCTACATCAGGCACACCACACATCACTGACACCAAGAACATGTTACTGCAGAAACAACAAGGCTGATATTTATTAGCCTCTCCATTATATGCAGTATTTTTATTTTTTAAACACTTACATTTACCCATCCCTTCTCACTTGCTCTGAATGTAGCCACCAGCTCAGTTGAAGAGGTGTTTGCCCCTCTCTGTTCCTCAGATGTGTCACAGGCTGGGACTGCTGGTTTCCACACTAGATCTCTTTATGACAGATCATCATGGAACCTAGTTTGGGCAGCTTCCCAGCAAGATGCGTGCATTCCCCATTCAAATCCCAAAGACAACAGAAAAAGAAAACCCCATTCAAAATGAAGAAGAGGGCATGTGCAGTATCTTCAGCTTTACACAAAAATGTCATTTCAGTTCACTGTTTCCCAAATACACAGCCTAGTGACTGGTGATAATTTTCTGTTCTATCTTCATAAAATTGTAAAAGAGGATCAGTGCCATTCTTTGGTAGCATACAGGATTCACACCAGCACAGCCAGGAAGGAAATAGTTTGAAACAACAGATGCTGTTCACAACCAGTGCTTTGGATATATTTCCAGCAGAGGCTACTTCCCTCACCATGAAAACAGACACACATTCTCATTTAACAACTAATTGATTTATTTAACAATACAAATTTCTTTCTACTGCATGGTTTAGCAGAGAGAACTTGAGAAACAAAATTAGCTTCTTTTCTTTTTCTTTTAAAGTTTAAATGTTTACACAAAACAACCTTTACTTCAGTAAATATAAAATTTACACACAAAAAAAATCTACATTAAAAAAGAACAGAATCATGACAAACCAACAGAAAAAAAAAAAGAGGATGGGAATTCAGTGTAAAGGATCCAATTGCAAGGAAGGCAAGATGGGGCAACACTAACAAGGCATCCCATTTGTACACCTAGGTATCTGAAGCTGTAGGTACAATACAAACCCAAAATACATTAAAATTAGAATTAAAACCTGTATTTTTATAGCAGAATATTTTATGATATAAATATCTGTAAATTCTGTAGGCAACACAGTTAGTGCAAGAACTCCATAGTTTGCTCTCCACTGGAAGGTCACTGGAGTGGTGTAGGAGCACCCTGTGGCCCACGAGTGCACTAATGGTCAGCAGGGAGCAGACTTTAGACGTGCAGCCCGGATGTGATAGCCCCTTGTTTCTTTGCCAATCTGTGCTATTTCTCACACATCCAATGACATGACAAGAAATTCTGGTCACCTTCAGCAGTGATTTCCAGCACTTCATCTCCTGGCATTAGTCTGTTACCTGACTTAGGCATATTCACCTGCCAGGTCCTGTTTCTCATTCCCTTTTGCACTTTTTAACCTGAACTCTAAAGTTATCTTGTAGCTACCAAGAGAGATTGGCTTCTAGGTTGACATATTTGGGATACACAGTTCTTCAAGCCACCTTCAGGCATCTGTAGAAATATTTAAAGTAGGGTGGAAAATTCATGGTCAAAGGTTATGTGATACAAAAACCAGGGACCTGTATAGTAATAGTTAATTTTAGATCTAAATCTTTAGTATTTTTTGTATTGATTTAATATTTAAAATTAACTTTCAGCTTTCATATATTAAATGAGCAGAGCATCTTATGGATGGAAGTGCTAGGTTATCTCCAAAAACACCAGGTAGTAAGGGAGATTGTAAAATTTAAAATTAAGTGTAATTTTAAAATCATTTAAAGGAATCAAGTGTATTTTTTTATAATCGATACTGTGACTGGCAAACTATAAAAGCTTAAATTATAAAACTATTAGTGACTCTACCTTTTAAACTGTATGTACTATAAAGCTGTATTTTCGTACTTACAGATGTTACAAAATTTCCAAGGCAGGAAGTGAAGGGGGGAAAAGGTAGTCTAAAACACTTTTACAGATTTCATTTTTACTAAGAAAGGTTATTTCTCCCACAAATGTTTTTATGTCATATAAATCTGATTAAATTCATTGTACTCCTCTCTTTTCTGGGTAGATGATACAGTGTTCAATCATGTTTTGGAAGACCTTTTTCAATGGATAACTCAGTTCTCTAGGTCAGCAAGTCCAACTTGCTTTACTCAGAAAAAAAAAAGCACCAGACTATCTCTAACTTGGCCATCCTCCTGCAAAAAACCTTTGTAGCAAGACTGAGGCAGCCTGTTCTGAGAGCAGGACTGGCCCTGAAGCAACCAGCTACATTAACTTCTGGAGTAAGCATATGAAATGTGATCATTTCAACTTGAGAAAGAGCTGAAAAGTATTAAATTTCAGAAAATTTTAAGAAATTTCACTTGTTCTGTTAAAAACAAAACAGGGAAAACTTAATCCACAGGTGTGCATTAAATATTTAATAGCAAGCCTTTGCTTATGCATATTAATTTAAAAATTATCCACAGGGATCTGTGATACATTGGCCTTGCCTTGTTACTATAACTAAATTTATTAAAATATTAATTTAAAATAGGAAAACAAAGAAACTACTCCTTGGGGAACATGTTTATTGTGTTTGAGATGATACACTGGGTGCTCTCTGAGCTACAAAGGGAAAAAGGAAATCCTTTCATTACAAACTGACAAAGGTAAAAGTTAAAACAGTTTTCACAACAGCATGTACCACATATTGGAAATAGATCTGGGTTTAATACAAATGACATAATTCCTAGTAATCTACAGCTACCTTTAATAACTTCATACAGATAATGAATTAGGCTAAAATGCACTATAATATTTGGTTGACTTCAGGAACAGTATCCTTAGTACATCACAAAATACATTTTGATATCCCAAAGAAGCAAGACTTGCAAGTAGGCATTTTAAACATAACTAATCTACAGCTACAAACTTCTACTCTTGATAGCATTTACCTTTTTGGGGGGCAGTATCCCAGTCTTCAAAAGGATAAAAGCAGAGTAGAATCAGTATAACATATACACAGAAGTCCGTATTGTAAAGGCTATAAAGATTTGTTGCACACTGCAAAGTTGCCTTCTGCATCTTCACACTGCACAAGTAGTTTGTCATTTATGTTGCATATCTCTTGGTCCACTGTCTGGCTATCCTGTCATGTTCTGCTCTGTTGGTCAGGTACTGAGTGGCTATGCTTCCAACCAGAGGATCAGCTGCAAAAGGCAGGACAAAATGCATCAGAATCCACCCATAAGTAACAGAAACCCCCAAGTTAAAACATATTTTAAAACACAGCATCCATTCAAAAATATAGTTTAGACCAAAAATATAGTGGAGCTGTCATCATATAAGACATTTCCAAGAAAGCACAAATGAACAAAGCACAACAAACAGGAAAAATCTATTGTGGTTATCTGCATATGAATGAATCTTGCCTCAGGCAGGTGCTCTGCTTTCAGCCCTTTGCCTGCGGGACGCATTCAGCAGCTGCCCAGCACCCTCCTGTCAGGGAGGTGCACAGGACTAGTGGGAGTTAGAGCATCAGAGCTGCAGGACACACCGAGGGGAGCCCTTCAGGAGCCATCAAGGCTTTGTACCTAAGAGGCTGATCCATTTCTCCCTAACTGTGACCACTTTCTGTAAATGAACGGTCCCTTAGCACGATTGCTCAGTTCCTGCTCTGACCGCAGGCAATTAGCATCTATTGCCTAATGACACTGGTCACACACTGCTGCTGAGAATCTGTACTGCTTCCATGGAGCTCCTCCCCTCCCCACAGGATCAAGAAAGTGTCTTTGAAATAGGGAGAGTTCTCTCTGAACATCACCTCCCTCACATTTGCAAGATTAAGCCTTTCAACCGCTGTCTTAAGAGACTTCCTGCAGCCTCTTCTGACATGCAGGATTTATAACTCAGGAGAATGTTGCTCCTTTCCTGGACTGAACACTCCTTTGCTGGACCTCCTTCAATACAGACCTTCAATGACATCAACTTATTTTCTCCATCATATCTTGGAAAAAAAAGGGACTTAGTGCTATTTACCTTCTGTTGTGTCACAAGAGTGAAAAACACCATTAAAAGAGGGACCACATCCACTATGGAGTGCTTCACCACAAATTAAAAAATATTAAATTTTATTTAATCTGCATGCAATCAAATATACAAATTACATTCCATGGCAACTAAGTCAAATGACTGAGAGTCTCTCAGTGAACTATCAGCTCCTTACCTGGGTTGCAGTCTGTCAGAAGTGAACAAATAGACAGCAGAACCTTTGAAATAGTCAAAGCAGGGCTCCAGTTGTCTTTCAGGATATCCAGACAGATGACTCCCTGACTGTTGATGTTGCAGTGATAAATTCTGGTGCGGAAAGTAACCTGAAATCACAGCATAAGAGACAGAGAAAGTCATTCAGTGCTGCCCAGGGATGGTGCCCCTTGGCTCTGAGCAGCCTGTGGGACTCCCAGTTCCGCAGAGCTTCTGCAGACGCAGCTCCTCTCTGCTTGGCTTCCAAACCACAATTGTTTAACAGGAGAGTGACTATTTTCTGTAGCCAGGGCTGCCTTTAAGAAATCTACCATGGTGAGATTAGGGGCATAAACTGCTTTCATACAGGCTCTCTAACAGTACCCACAAAAATAAGGACCTACTTTGTAGTATGGTAGCTACTTAATGAACATACCACGTCAGGAACATTCTAATCACAAATGTAATTTTACTGTAGTTTCTGAAGGTGAGGAAGTACACAGAATTTGTCTGCATGCGCAGTATTAGTTGATCTTTTTCTTTCTTTCAAAAGCCTAAATACAAACCATGAAAATTAGTCTTGTTAAACTAACAATGAAATCTTTGTTCTTACCCTTCATTAGGCAGAATATAATATACAGCCAAAACCATGCTATTACACTTAATCCATCCTTAAATTATTTCAGACTAATATTGATAGAGCATGTGAACTTTCTGCACAAATAAGAAGTGAGAAATATGTAACTGCTTTAATTACGCAAAGCACAAGAACATATGGAATTTTTTCGTTTTCATACTGATTGGGGGCGGAGTAGAAGCCACAATGTATCCTAAATATTTTAAAATTATCATGATCTAAAAAAACCCACAAGATTTGAATGAGGAATTTGTCTAAAACTGTGCATCACTTCAGTATAACATTCTTAACTCAGAACATACTAAGTGCTGTGGGTTAAAGAGGTGTGTGAAATATAGAGTGTATATTCCTTATGTTGTAATCATTCTGGGAATGAAAAAGGTATTAGATTTATAGTAACATAGTTATAGCCCCCAAAGATCTAAGTTGTAGAATGTTGTGTGGTAAAATGTATTTAGTTAGAGTTTTGCAGTGTCTTTTCTGGTGACTTGGTCAAGAGCTGTTATTTGGCAGTAAGGGAGGGGAAAAGGGAATGACCTTTAAATTCTTTCATATCCATCAGTAAATTACAATTTATTAGGTGTCCACACTATTTCTGAGCAAGGAATTGACATTTTAATTTAAGATTAGTTTAATTTAATAAAAAGAGCTTTTGCTCAAAAACATTATCAAACAAGACTGCTGATTTTAGCAGTAGTAAATAGACATTTTAAGATAATGGAAATTCATCACACTAATTTACCCAATTTTAAGTCACAATATAATGCTCCAGTTTTCTATGTGAACTTATTTTAGCTTTTTCTTATTTTTAAAAAAAATACGGATAATATTTAATATGGAATCTGGCTCATAACACGAAAGACTATTATACATATATTTTAGTAGCTAGAATGAGAAGAAGGAAACATAAGAAAGTCTTGTGTTGTCCTCTACTAGAACTAAAATTTCTTGGATCTTACCTGTTGATCAGAATTATCATCTTATTTATCACTTAGTGAAGTTTGGAAATCAGTACTGACTGTGGTAATCAAGAAGCAAATTAGATGGGATTTTTCTGAGATGGCAAGCCAAGATTTTGGACCTTGTAGTTTTCAAGAGACCATAAACAAATTTGATATTCAGAAAGCGATGTGCAGTCACTTGGCTGCAATCTGTATTCTTCTCACATGAGAAAATGATAAGCACAATAAAAACCTTACCCTTACCTTTGGTGGCTTGAATGGATAGTCAGATGAAAATGTGATATCCAGGAAGAAAACGCCTCCTTCATATACAGAACCTGGAGGTCCAAGTATAGTAGATCTCCATTCATAAATGTTATCTCCTTTAGGACCGGCACTGTGTAAAGAAAAAAGTGGAGAGGGAAAGAAAGAGTCAGATGTACCTTTGAGAGAGGCATTTTATGGATTTCCTTCAGCACTCATTTTATCGAATAAAAACCATTTGATTATTTTTAACACCTGCCCAATTTCCAGCTGATTTCAGTGGGCTAGATGTTTTAAACTTGCACAAAAGCTGGGTACTCTGATGTCCCTTTGGAGAGACAGCAATGAAACAGAATGACCATGCACTACTGGTTTTTCACTGTCCAAAACATATCCCCAGATCTATTTTCTTGAGTCATTGTTCTGAGCTTCTGTGTCACCCATTCATCACCTTTTCTGCACCACCATTTCCATGCCATCATATTTGTACACAAAAGGAGTTTTACATCTTGACCACATTTGTCTTCTCCAAGCTTTTAGCAGACCACATCTTCATAAAAAATGTGGCTTTCAAGTATACTGATACACACTTATTGCTACTTGTTTCATAGGCTAGAGTGAAATGTTACACCCTTGGGCAGCAAAACTAGGGAAGGGCTAGAGAATCAAGCAACAAGGAATTGAGCTTCTTGCAGCAGTCATTCCAAATAACTGTTCCTTCAGGATATATTTGTGTTATGCCTCTGGGCAATCGGCAATGAGACAACAAGCCAAAAATATTTTATTTTAAGCATGCATTTCTCACCAGGGAAAGGGTTACTGCATAATTACTATTAAAGTAAAAAAGTTTGAAAGAATGGATAATGACCCAGCATTTTCTCAACTTCTGAGCTGTCACTAATGCTATTATCACACAGTAACCATCTAACCTCCTCACAAAAAACCCTAACCAAACAATAAACCCCTCCCCCTCGCCCCCCAAAGGAACAGCCACCAAAAAATTCAAATCTTTAGCAAGCCTGGATAAAAATTAACCTAACCTTCCACAAAGGGTCCTGAACCCACCCTGCTGAGAGCCAAACTTACTGACCTGACTGCTATGGAGAGCAACAGCATTGAACTCATGGAGACACAGTGGCTTAATCACATCTACGTAGATAAGCCAATAACACAGCACTGTGAAAGATCCTTTCAGTTTTCCCCACCTGGGCAGTTTCCCAGGCACCACCTCCATTTCCCAGCCACGCTGAAGCAGCCCCATCCTTCTCCCTCTGTGGTGCCCAGGAACAGGCCCTGAGGACTGTCACACGTGAATTGCACATGAAGCGAGTGACAGGGCATGGCACCACACTGGGGAATTTGTGGTTTCTGGAACTGCTCGACACACAGAGGAAACTCCCTACAAATGAAAGGCTCTTCCTATGTCATGTCACCCCACGTATTTGTCATATATATGTCTGCAGTCTGTAACACAACACGTTGGACATCCATCCTTACTATGTAGTCAAACATGGAGACGCTCATCAGAGACAAGGAATATAAGCAGTCTGCACTATGGATCTGCAATCCCTCCCCCCCCACCAAAATTTAGCTATTTTTACATTAAGATCATATTTGAGAAAAAAATTGCTAATTTTGATTATGAATTCACTTTCAATTCATAATTTTCCAAGATGCTTTTTATCTTGTAGACATTTCATGTACCAAATGTTACAGTTCTTTCATAAACAGGACAAAATAATAATGGAATTTGGATGACATCCTATTTAAATAAAAACAAAAAAATATTTTATGAAGCTGTAGCTATTTTCCTGTTGCCAAAATGAAAGTAGATAACAATAGAATATTGGCCTCCAGAGCACAGCTAGGGGGAAAAAACCCCTACAGGTGCTGTCAAAATAAAGTTTGGGTCTAAAATCTTTCTTTCTATCTGCAATGCGTACATAAAAGTGGAAGCAAAATACTAGATACACTTTAAGGAAAAAAAAAAGGGATATCTAGAAGCAAACAGGTCCATTTTTGGTAATGCAATGAACCATTTGTACCTCCAGTCACTCCAGAAGATAATTTTATTCATGCTCCCTAAAAACCAATTAGTGTAAGAACTGAAAATATTGGGGCAGTAACGACAACATTTAAAACCCACACAGGCCACTGAAATGTTTCAATTAATTCTGGACATTCATCAAGCTTACAGCTAATTAGCATTGTGCTTGAAAACCAGATTTCTCTGGAGCAAATCAATTTCAGCATAAGATGTCCTAATGACTGCTTTATAGTTTAATGCAGAGGTTAGTGCTCTTGCCCTGCATGTCAGGTACCTTTCTTTCATACACCCCCAACAGCTGGATGCATTTCAATCAAATTAATGAAATGGATGGATCAAATCAGTGACATGTTCTAGCCCAATGAATCAGTCACGATCAAGCGCAGCACCAGCCCAGAATCAAACTACCTGGTAATCACTTACCAAGTCAGAGCTAGGGCATCCATGAGCTGGTAGCCACAAAACACAAAATCTTGATGGAGCAACAGGTCTGAATGACAATTTCAGTGTTTTGGCTACAGAGCATACAAGTGCAGCCCATCGCTAACAGCCTGCTGTCCTACTAAATTAGCTTCAGAACATCACAAATTCAGTAAAGGCACCAACACTTCATTCTCAATAAAAAATCCACTTGATTAATTTTTATATGGGCTAAGAAAATCTCAGACAGAATAACAAAGCAATTTAATTGAAATGACAAAATATTATTTGCAGCATTAGGGAGGTTTACTTCATACATTAAAGATGGATTGCTTTTTAAAAATAAATTAGAGTTAACTGGCTGCATCTGCTTCCTAAGCAAATATTCATTATGCCACTTCACTGAGGAATATATACCTGATTCAGATAAGACAAAGGATTTATGACCATGCTGTAGCCAAGCTAGTCCACAGAACAGATTTAATTTACAAGTGTGACTTCAGATGGTAAATTTGAAAAGACATGAGGTTAAACTTGAGGGGCCCATGGGTTCACAGCAGGTCTGTCAAACCTAATTCTGCTGAGCCCTGGCTGTGAAATTTCCCAAAGACAAAGGACAGCTTTTCCAGAAGAGTGTTAAGAGCATTCATGTGGATGCAGCAGCATTCACACCAGCAAGAAGCCTGTTAGACTCCCAATGCAGTGGTTACAGAAATCCAAGTTCAGCTTTTGTTACAATTTATTAAATCAAAATGCATTGAAGCTGCCCACATGGAACGAAATGCAGGACAAGAAACTAGGACAAGAAACTTCCAATCTACAATGATGCTGGTAGCATTTTGCTTTCTGCACTTACTAAATGCACTGCTGTCAACAGCTCTCCTCTAAAACACAAGACTCTAAGTTTGGCGACAGAATGCAGCTTCATAGTTCTGAGACTGTGCTAACTGAGAAGAAAAAGGATGAAGGAAAATGTAATTTGGCTAAATTTGATGTTAACCCTGTGTTATGCTTTATTATGATACAGAATATGAGTCTGCAACAGCATATATCAAACTGGGGGGTGGGTGTGCTTGTTTTTGGAAGCTTCCAACAGTGAAGTGTGACTGACTGACTGACTCTAAAAGCCTTATGAGAAATGTCATTGGTGTCACAGAACTAAAGGTACTGGTCTACACCTCAAAAAAAAAAAAAAAAAAACCAACAAAAAAACCCACTGGAGGCGTCTACATGGCACAAGCTTAAGTGGTGGAATATTTTCTCATGTTCTCCTCTCAAAGGCTCCACCTTCAGGTGTGATACCCAAGCAGGCAGAATCATAGAATGGTGAAGGCTGGAAAAGATCTCTACTCATTATTACAAAGGCAGCAGCTAACAAACCAAATGGGGCTCCTGGGGTGAGAATTATGTAAGGAAAGACCTCCCTCCATCCTTCCCAAACATTTATTTCAAATTGAGATTCAGCCAGAGTAAAACTCTTGGAAGTTCTTCACAAACTGCTCAGCCACAACTCTGTCACTATATAATTTTTACAGCAGTGTAAGTGAAGTCAGTGCTTTAAGAGAGGGATAAGATATCTCTTTTGATTTTTCTTATTTCAACTGGAGGTACTAAGTAAAGAAAGAAAAATGCCTGCAGGCATGTTTCACAATCTTGTGCTTGAAAAATCCACTTCATAATGCTACAGTATAGTGAAGCTCTGCGAAATCTTCGACCAGCTTTGGAAATTGACTTTTACAAATCCTTCTGGAAGAAAGGCACTCAGGATGTTACCAGCACAAAAGGCTGTGTTTTGGACACACACACAGCTAAAGCTAAATTATCTAGTTCAGTGTGACACCACCAGATACTAAAGGGGCTGTGACAGATCCCACCAGCATTTACAATTCAGGTAAATGTACAGACCCCATCTGTAGGGACTCTGCTTGCTTCACCATCTCAGCTTCTGAGTTTGATGAACTCATTTCCAGTGGAAGAAAAATTCCCCAGGCTCAAGGAACTTCAACTTATCACAGAGGTGGAGATTCATATTTACTATGCAGGATATCTAATGTGGATGCTGATGTTTGCCCCTCAGGCTACCCAGACAATCAGGGCAGAGAGAAGAGTGATTGCAGCCCCCAGAATATCTAAATACTCCCCAACACCAATGTGCTCCATCTCCCTCTGGTGACCTTTCACCAACAGCATGGGGAGCCTGGCTCCTAACTCAAGCCACTAAGCTCAGCACTTGAGAAAATCCTCCTCACCCCTCCTTGTAATGAGAAAGTGAGTGAAAACAGAGCTAGACAACCCTATCTAGTAGCACACTACCTTTTTATCTAGCTACAGATACACACTGTCATGCTGCTGGTAATTAAAGAACAAAAAATAATCTCACAAGCAACCAAAGGATCTTTATCTGGTGCAAGCTGTCTGACTTGCTCAGTGAGGCCTGGAGAGAGCACAAACCACTTACCAGTAGTTATGTTTTAATGTTGAGCATGGGAATAGAAAATGCTCAAAATACTTTCTTGCTTTGATATTTTCAAAATTTTGAAGAAAATTTGTCCATTATCCTTCTTTTTCTTAATTCTCTTTTCCAAGTGTGGAGGCACTCTTGTGGTTTTGGTTATAGAGTGCAAGAAAGGAAATGAGCATTAATTAAAAGGCATATGTTTGTGTGTGGCTTTCAGTTCTATGACCTGTGACAAGCATGGATAACAATTTCTATTTTCTTTATTTTTCAATGCCTTGTTTACAAGGCTCTCTGGAGTGCTTATTCTCAGCATTCATATTATCAGTACCAGTGCCTAAGCACCTCTACTTAAAGAATCTGGGTACTACATCTTTTAGACACAGAAAACATTCTGGTTTCACTGGCAGGAGCTACAAGTATAGCCCTAATTTTAGGATTACAGCATTTTTCTAAGGTTGGACACATGAGGGCTGTCTATGGCAATGTATGAAAACTGTGCAGAAAACACATTTTGACAAGGTGCTCACTATTATTAAGGTTTATATGCTATGTGCAATTTTTTACAAAGAAAAAGTTTCAATCTATTGTGCTCTTTATGTAGCTACAATCGTTTTTATTTTACCTGGCACTGAACTACTTATTACATTTGTTTGCTGGAAAAGGTTATTTACTGCTTCTAGCAGATCCACAGAGGCTCTGTGGAACTGAGGATATAAGGATCTAGTTCAGTGTATAAATCTTTCCTTGTGTCACTTCCTTAAAGTCTATAATGTCCTTATGATTGAAATCTAGAAATTAGCATTAAAAAAAAAAAAGAACCTATTTTTACCTCATGGATCCCCCGATAATTCAGCTGGTTGTAAAGCAGTGCAGGACTTGTGCCCAAGGACATGGTTCAATGCAAAGCCAGTGCAACTTGAGAGCTCCTCAAATACAGCATGGATACTCCAAGCACAGTGCTGATCCAGCCTAAACTAACTTGGCCAAACCATACACGTTCACAAACCATCCATGGATTATCAGCTTTATGCTTAATAAGGTGTCATTTGCCCTCCTGCAGCCATAGTAGGGCATGAACTTTAGCTGCTTGCTCTGGCTTAGAATGCAATCACGCGGCTGTGGTTGATGAACTCAGGTTCAGGTCACACTGTACCATCAGGGGACCTCAGCCAGTGCAGCTCTGCTATTAATCACCCTGAAGGGAAAGATGTGTTTTACACCACTAGAACCTCCAGTGCTAAACTTGCCATTACTAGAAGAATATACACTTTTGTTACCAAAGGAAGCTAAGTAACAAATAATTTGCTAATTTCATCAAAGCTGTAATATGTAGAAAACGCAAGCAATGTATTTTGGAAAGCTGACAGTTTTTCCACTGCCTAAAGCCCCATTGAATTGGTTCATTGCTACAATAGCTTTATAATACTTTCCTCCTTGTATTCCTGCTAGTTCCTAGGACATATTTTGCTGTAGTTAGAAGTCTGTGCAGGTCCTTTCCATCTTCCAGAAGAACCCAAACCAATTATGGAGGCAGAATTCCTGTAATTTTTTTTTTGAAAAGGTAACTAAATACCAGAACACAGTTTGCTAAATTACAACAGAAATATTTAACTTAAACCATGTAACAAAACACATCAGATTTTCTATGTCTATGCTCTTGACAGAGGAGTTGTACCCAGGCAATACACAAAAGAGTTTACCAAATGTGAGTTGTTTCTGAACACAGAAATTTCATAGGCATGAAGAAATTTAAAATAAACCAAATGTTCAGCATGAACTAACTTGTAATATGCACAGAAGTCCCTCTCATATGTTTGCACTGGAGAAATTATCCATACTACCTAATAAAACCCAGAGCAGGACAGTCAGTAAAGGGAAACATTTCCTACTCTTCTGCCATGTGTTCATAATAACAAAGCTTTAATTTAGCATAAAATAAAAGACCAGATCCCTTTCATCAGTGTTGAAAGACCTGTAGTGCTAGTGTCAAAACACTATTTTCTTGCTGTTGATACAAAACTCAATTTGTACTAGGGCCAAATCATTGAAGAATTTCTTTCGTTGAAGAAATTTATCTAGTGGTACACAGTTCTCATTTTTCTTCCACTCAAAATTACTGATGAACCTGCGTTTAGCAAACATGGAAAATTTTGCTTTTCTTCTGTGAGAGAGGATCCCTCTCAACTCCCTAACACAAACAAAACTCATTTGGGATACACACATATTTTGTTCTTCACTATGTTTAGCCTTCATAGTGATTCTAGCAATTCACACTGAAAGAATCACATGGCACCTGAGAAATTGTGCAGCCTTAGTTTAAGGTGTCCACCCACAATTACACCCAGCAGATGTGTGCTGTGGAGTATGACTGCAATGTACAACTCCCAGATCCCAGACCACCACCTCACCCTCAGGAGATTACATTATTAGTAAGTCATTCAGCTGTTCTGGGCCACCCACGTGTTCCAGGTATCAGCCACCTCCACCCTTCACTGCAAAACCTCCATGTCACAAAGCTAAGTGACACTGAGAAATCCAGTTTAGGATTTCCTCTCAATATTTTCAATAACACTTTTCATATCAACGCAGAAAAAAACATATTGTTCCTAACATCCCTTATACACCCTTCAGATGGTGGAAGAAAGAAGTTAAAACAATTTCACTAAAAGACCTAATTAAACTAAAAATACAACTGGCTTTAAAAATGTAGTAAACTTATAAATACTCATGCCTAAGAATAAGAAATGGGTAATTTTCAACAGACTAAGCCTGCAAGTAACTGAACTATTCAAATGAAATCCCCAGCTATCCAGCTACACCAAATACCTAATTATTAGGCAATTCCAAATGCATTAAAAATGTGACCAAGGTATTAAAAAAATCTTCTACCTCTCTGCAGATGATGTTTTGTTTTCTAAGGAAGGTACCTTCATCCAAAAATTGAAAGGAACATCTTTGAACAGTGTTTTTCAAGACAGAAAGCACACTGGTGAATTAGAGAATCACCACCATCCGATAATTCAAGTGCAAAGACAGACTCTGTGATTAAACTTGTGAACGGTGTTAATGTTGTGGAAAAATTTGATTCTAATATCATAAAAGGATAAAGTGCAATTTATAGAACATTATTTATTCAGGTACTTCATGAAGGACCAAGAAAGAGAGAATTGCTGAGAAGATACCTTCACTGAAATGTGTGTGTATCCACCTGTCATGAAGGTGAACACCCAACATGCCTGGAGTTCCCACAGTGGAACCTCCTCCTCCACTTCCAGGATGTCCAGGATTGGGTTTCTCTACCACTTCATAATAACAGAGCTACAAGTTGCATTTCCCCCTCCTCTGAAAAATCAGCTTTCAACTTCAGCAAAGAAGTTCCAGCTTGCCCCAGAGAAGTAAGGACAAAACCAGTCAGTCAGATAACCTTGCCTCCATTACCACACATTAACACTCTGAATAAGAAGCACTTACATGGGGATTTATAAGCTCTAATACACGCATATCACTTCTGTACTTAGAGCTGTTTCATACTAACTTCCTGAAAGTTAACCTGTAGCGAGCACTGAATATTTTCATTCAAAAGAAGTCTGTATTTTCAGTGTCTAAGTCAGTTCTTGGTCCAGTCTTCCTAACCTTCTAGCACAGGCTTTCTCCCAAATCTAATTCCATTATTACCTTTAAATACTTTCTTCCTCTTGCCTGTATCTGTTTCCACATCCGACTGTACAGTATAACAAACCAGAAAATGCTGTGCCATTGCTCCCTGTCTCAGATGCCTACCGTGAAGCCATAAAAGTCTGATGCAAATCTCTGTAACTAGAAAAAGGCTGTGTTTCTCAAAAAAGAATTGTTCTTTCCCAGTTCATACACCAAGACTTTCTCTACCTTGCATGCAATATAGACACCTTCTCCAGTCCAGCCCCTTTCCAACCGTGTTTGGGGTCACAACGTGGGCTAGCTGAATTGAAAGTAGTTACCTGTTTTGAAGGGGCATGAATCTCATTAGGCAAAACTCGAGAACCTTGTTCAGCACAACAGTTCTATGTTCAGAAGGTTTGTCTTTAGTTATGTCTCCACACTGGCCAACAAAATTTCCTACACAGAGTGTTGATCAAATGAGCTTTTTCACTGTTTGTTTCTTTTTCCACTGAAATGAACACCAGAACTCTGGCTATGAGCTTTAAACTCTGGTTAGAGCAAAATGATGACAAGCTTCACATTTTGTGCAGGGGACAAGTTTATCATTGCTGACAACTTTTACATATCTAATTTATTATTTGATATTAATTTCTTTGTGGTGCTGAGCAAGGTGAGAAGTAACCAGTGACTGCTGCCAAGACTCCTAGAAGCAGCAGCTGGCTGCAGACTGGCTCAGATGCCAGCACCAGCACAAGAACTGCTGCAGTGGGGAGGAGAGCAAAAGAGAGGGCTGCAGCAGCTCAACCCAAACTGGCTTAACACATGGTGGAATTATATTCTGCATGTGCAGTTCCAGAGCTACAGCAGGGATAAAGTCAGGGCTCAGGATCCTCTCTCTGACACTGTTCCACAATGTTCATTTAGTATGGGAGCTGTAGAGTGATCCAACATTATGGGCATTAACCACCCTGTACCAGGACACGGCAGGCTCCATTTGGGTTCTGAAACATTAGCCCAACAAAGTCCACTTCACTAGTTAAATATGAGTGCTTGGAGAGTCTCAAAACAAATCAGTTGAGGATAAGAATCTGTTTTGTGTAGTGCAGAACTGGAGACAGATGAAGCAACACTTGGTACAGAGAATATATAAATATAATTTGTGGATAAAAAGCATTAAAACACTCTGGGAATACCAACTTTAGCTCCAAAAGCAGAGCAATTCAAAGGAATAGAGAAAGCATCATGCATACAAATACACATAAATCAATGTCTGATATGAGTTTATTTTACTCCACAAAAGTGTTACTACACTAAAGAAAAATATGAAAATGATAATCATTTCAGGGGAAAGAAAGGTCAATAAACATCTGAGTGAAACAAGTCTCACCTACTAAAATCTGTTTATTGAAAAGCCAGATCCAGCTCAACTATCACTTCCTCTACCAATAATAATTTAATATTCAAAGCAAATGTTCTCTGTGGATATAGCTGTAGTGTAAGGAGCAGAGAGTGTTAGGGTTAGCCCTGGAACAGGGCTTTGTACCCCTCTCTAAGGGAGCTTAGGACAAGCTAGGGAATTTGTGACCCCCCACGGAATTCTGCTGTTGAGCTTGGACCACTGGTACCCCTGGACTAAGATATGCTGGAATTCCATTGTAGGAAAAGTCATCTTCTCTCACAGCCCAGACTCGAGGCAGCTGTTGGGAAGTGTCATTTTACTGCCTGCAGCAGGATACAGAAGCTCAGCCTTGGGCAAATCAAAAGCACATGGACAGCACAGACACTGGGTGCTAAATCCTTCTTTCCAATAGCTCGGGCAGCTGCACCAGTTGCACCACATTCAGGAATTAGATACTGCTACAACACAGACATGGAATGGCTGTGAGCTTAAGAAAAAAAGGCTCACACTGTGTATGGTTTTTATTTGAAGCTATAAGAATGATTTATCAGTGGAGATAATGTCTACTGCAGCAAAATTCATGAGGTTATATACAAATTAAGTATAATCTCTTCCAACATGTCCCAATATTATATATTCATACTTAACTCTACTTCCTTCATATTTTCAGTCAGTATAATTTAGTGAACACCATTAACTATACATTGGCTTACATTTGCAATCTAGGAAAAATAATTTTCTTTCTGATAACAAATCTCAATAGAACTTTTTCTCTGCTGCAAATGCCTAATTTATAAGTAGTGCACTGCTATAAAATTAGCTTAAGACAGGCTGTCTGCTTACTGCACTTAATAGACTCAGAGCTGAAAAGACAAACATTTTTACTAGCAGTGAGTGTGCTGGGACTGCCTGCTGATGTTTAGATGATAAAATATTTGTAAAAAAAAAAGAAGTAGTAAATACATCATTTTGATTTTAACCACTTTTACTGCAGACAAGATAAATATTCTGTTTTACACAAAGAATAATAAACATGACAGGGCAATGACTTGATGGAAGTACCTGCACAGGTATGGCGCAGAACAGGGTACACAAGTAGTCTCCCAAGTCTCTGACAAGTAACCAAAGCACCAGGTCTCAGCAATTCCCATTCAGTGCTTGAAGGTTTATACATCTGAATTTCAGAAACCCCACAAACACCCCTTATCTTTTAAGCAGGTGTAGGTAAGTGCTCCCAAGAGACAACTTACAAAACTAACTTAAATGGCAAGTTTTCTTTCTTGCTTAAATTTTCCTTAATGAAACAAACAAAAAAAAAAACCCAACAAATACACCAATAATGATAATAATAACAAAAGGCTCAAGCTCTGGCCTGGCTCTAGGTCCCTTGCACCTGAGCATGCCACCTCACTTCCCTGGAGAAGGTTGCCAGGTGCCAGCTCTGACAGCAGTGCCAAGCCTCTCTGGCATTTTGGGCTGGGCAGGTGAGGAACCAGCCAGTCACGCCCCAGCAACTCCCAGCTGTGGTGCAGCTGCTAGGGAGCACAGCAAGCTGGTGTGGGGCAGGCTGGCACCTTGGCTCAGGCAGGGAAAGCCAGAAAGAACTCTTTGATAGCTTGTTCCCTTTCGCCATCATGCCAAGCAAATGCCAGAACAGAAGATAATCCTGCAATGGGAAAATACTGGACTTTTTTTTTTGTAGGAGTTACTTTTCCAAAGGGGTAGTCATAGTGTTTTTCATAGCCCACTGATAATTTGTGATCACAAAGATTCAACTTTTCAGAGTTAGGCTTCATCTCACACCTGTTCTCCCTTCACCAAGCAGCAGCAGCTTTCACAGGGCAGGACTCCATAAGAACTGGAAGCTAAGTACCAGATGCCTTGGAAATCTTTCCAATCTGCACAGTTTCATCCAGTTTCCAATGCTTAGCATTAGCTCTTTTGGAACCTCTTCATCCTTATTTTGTGTAACAAATTTTCAACAAGGCAGGAGTTCTTTGTTCTCTCCTAACAAAACAACCTAAAATGTTAACACTTCAGCATGAAATTATTGAACTAAATGCACTTTTCTGGAGATCTGAGCAGATGTATGGGCATTTCCAGACTTACATGAAGTCCTCTAGGCTGTGTTTTTAAAATAACTTCAGAACTACAAAAATTAATACAAACAACAGTTGTAAACTATCTGTGTTTTGCCAAGCACATGGCCACTGAAGTGGTGCACTTATTGAGAATAACCTAAAATAAAATCTTACAGGAGGATGAAAAGAGAACCAAGGACCAAGTCAGACATTTACTTAGATGCAACAACTTTGTCCACAACATTTTACTCCAAATAAAGGCTAGTGGCAATGCAGAGATATACTCATCAGAGCACTGAGCATTCAAGTCTACAATTTACAAGGATGGAAATGATTTTAAAATGTCTTCTCTTGGGGGATATAGCAAAAAAGATGAAGAGTTGGTTGAGTATTTCTGTTCCTGTGGTACTGATGACACAGGAGACTGTCAGTTTGATACAACCTATTTCACAGGGATACTTACCAAGTAACTGGATGGATTCAGTACAAAGTGGGAATATAGACTCCAATATAGACCCCACTCACATGAGTCCTCCAGCTGGCAGAATTGGGAGGGCTTTGAAATACCACAGAAAGCAGCTGGCAGCATCTCTGTATGTGCAGCTGATTGCAAAGCAAATGCCTGACCATGCTCTCACTGTGCTATGGAAGGGGACGTAGTAGGAAATGTATCCTGTGCCCAGAGCCAAGAGGAATGGGTGACAGTGGCAATGTCCTGTTCAACATCAGCATTGCTTTATTTAAACTTCTTTGGACAAAAGGGTTTTCACCTTGGGCAAAATACCAAGACTGCTGAATGCCACCTGCAGAAAGACTGTCATGACTAAAATTCGAAGCAATACCTTCACTTTTATTTTGTACAAATTCTACCCTGTGGATGTTGTCAATTACATACTATAAAAATAAGTAACCTTTATCAGCACTCAGTTTTAAATGTATTTAGATACATGCATTTCAGGTAATAAGCAAGCCTACAATACTCTGTACTTCCTGAGGGCTGAAGGTCATCTGTTACAAGCATCATCTTACCTCCCTTCTTCAAAATACTACCTGAAGTACCTAAAATATGGTTCTGAGTAGATGATATTCAAAAACATTCAGAAACATCAAGTTTATAAGAACTGACAGTATAGAAGTAACGTCCCAAACCACGTGATACATAAATAATGCTCTTAATTTTTCAAGCTACTTTTTCAAGCAAACACTAGTATTCACTAAAAAACCTCTGTGGCTAAAAGGAAGTGGCAAACATAGAATTAGCTGTGTTCACATGTGGATGACTATCCAGGAAGACTGTGGTGACATGAAACCACCCTTTTAGCAGGCACGGAATGACATAATCCCCTGTTGCTGGCATGGCCCAAGCAGCAAAACTTGGAAAGGACTGCCCCCTTCTACGACATGTTACATCCTCTGTGCCTTTGGGACAAAGGAAGTAAGAAGCCCCATTCATTCAAGGCAGTGCTGCTCCTGAGCTTCAGGGCTGTGACAAACATAAGGCCCGCGTGGGTTTCCACACGGGTTCAAAAATGAAATGCTAAAGCAGCAACACTGGTTTTTTTCAATCAGACTAAAAGTAAAAAACTGTTTAGAATATATTCTATGAAGAGAAGTACTGTAAAATGTGGTACTATTCTCCTGCTGACAGTCAATGCTGAGCTGATCTATCAGTCATTTCTGACTTTTTCCATAAGCTTTCCTTGTCAATCTTGGCAATCCTTGGCATCTCTCAGGAGCCCATCCTAAGTTTTTGCATATTTAAAAACAAAGAGAAGATTTACACCATTTTCCTCCAGGGCACTTGGCTCCCCAAGCTATCCTGAAAGCCTTAAACACTTTCATGAGTCTTCTTTTTTGTAATGTTAACAGATTTCCGTTGTTACAACAGCAATTTTATGAGTGTGGCTTTTTGAAAAGATAGATTACCTAGCATGCTCTGAAGCAGTCAATCTATAACACTTTCACATGCCTCTCAAACACTTCAGAACTTGCACCTCCCTTTCAAGATCTGCCCTGGAGAGACCTCCATCACCTGGCATGACCCCAATAACCACTGACTCATCTGAGCCATGGAAGATACAGCAATCCATGCCTTATACAAGGTGCTAACCACTCAAGGTATAAAGAGAGCAATTAGCAGTATGAAGTGGAACATGTCATGGTGATATATTTTTGATGATGCTTCTTTGTGTTCTTCTTTCCCTTTTGAAACCTTTATATATACTCTGCAGATTGGCATTTCTGTGCTTCTTGGATCAACTAAGTGGTTATGCCAAGCCTTCCTACGAACAAGAATTACATTAGTCACTTAAAAATCTACTGCCTACACAGTCATAAACTAATCCACTCAGCTCAATTATATTGGAGCTACAGATCCTGACCAGACCTGCAGTGTGATTTGGGGAGAACTTTGTGGAGCACTGAAAAGGGTGAGCCTGCCAGGCTCTGGAGAGAA
>NW_005054298.1:21902108-21902332 GCF_000277835.1 Geospiza fortis | reverse complement strand
TGGAGCAGCAAACACCCACCTTGCAAATATCCCAGCATTCAAAATCCCTAATGCTCTGAAGTTCAGGCTCCACCCTCAAATCCAAATAAGAGCCGCAATCTTGCTGGCACTTCCAATAAAGTGCTGCCTAACAAACAGGCACACGCTGGATTTTAGCTTCTGAATGGTCTATGGGCACAGCTCCAAGCAGCAGATCATAGAGTCAAGGAAAAAAAGTGAAGCAG
>NW_005054298.1:21867373-21902060 GCF_000277835.1 Geospiza fortis | reverse complement strand
GGAATGGCTAAGGGTTGTATCTAAACAACATTGTACATTTGATATGCCAAGCACAAATAATCTAAACATAGCTGTCTATCTGGCATCAGAAAGCAGGCAACAGAAAAATAAATCCCAGCTTTTAAACACTGACTTGCCTCCAGCTTTATCTATTTGCTGTTTGACTAATATTGACAAGTTTGGTCCACAAAACTAATGTACCACTTCTGCAGACTGTATGTTTCCAGCCTCCTTATAGTTCAAATTTTCAAGCTCTTTACACCTTCCCACTCTATTCACAGCCTTCTCAACCTCCCTTCAGGAATGCAAGAAAAAAAGTATGTCTTCACTAAAAACTCAGCCAGCAGAGACTGACTGCAGTTCTCCCAGAATGTGCATACGTTTTTTCTACCTCTCTTCCTCCATCTGGCTCAGCTGAATGCCTCCCATCTCTTCCAAATAGATCTTCTGCCCTTTCCTTGAATATGCCCCTAGTAATCCTTCTGTTACTCTTCTTACAATGAAGGCAATCCTCACCCCATGAGGACAAAATTCCTTTTCCTAGACAATCCTTCAGATTCAAGAAAGAAACATTAATTATAAATTACATAGTTACATGCTTCCTATCTGTTGAAAATACATATCAGACACACAGCAATACCACAGTGTCATTCACCATCACTGATTCCATCCTGCTTAGATTTAGAATTACTCACCTTAGACTCATATTCAAATTGGAGGAGTTTTATTTACAATGCTTTACTTCTGAGCATGCCATACAACTAAAAGCAACTACTGAGAACCAGAGTGTTTTTTCTTCCTGAATTTCTAGTCAATTTTTTTTACCCTCTTTTTACGTGGTTGTGTGAATCAACACACACAGCTGATTAAGGACAACCAAAAAACTACAGCTGAAATGCAAAGAGTAAATTTATTTTGCTACCTCGCTGGCTAGAGGATCCCAAAACCAAACTGGGCTGCAGACACCCAAAATGAGGACGCAGGCACCGTCAGGCTCAGCCCAGTCCCAGTCAGGGCACCAGGGCTGCTGTTTGCACCCATTTATCAAAGGGCCACACATGGGTTAACACCATGCTGTGATTTTCCTCTCTGCTTTTTATGATCTCTGTTTTGATCTCTCTCCCAAGACAGGGAGCTCAAGCATGTCTGGGAGAAGGCCTCCAAGTTTCTGTAAACACCTGTGTTATCTCTACACAGAAATTCCTTTTCTCAAACAAACAAAGGATAAACAGCAGTAGGCATAATATATGGTTTCCCACACTGTTATTCTCCAGGCCTTGGCATTCCCAGCTGCAAGGTCACTTGATGGAATCTACCATCCTCCTTGCCATTCTTCCATTTTCAACCCTTCCCTCCCCACACTGGCAAAATACTTAGCTGGTTTACGTCTGTTGCGTAATATGAAAATAATAATGTTTTTACTATAAATTAAGTCTAAAGAGGATGATGAGTCTAAACAGCCTCTAGCTGTTTGCATCTTAATCTCAAAACTATATCAATGCAAATCTGCTGCAGTTACCTAAAATACTTTGATCTGTTAACAGTGCTTATATTCCTCCTGTCAACATTTATTTCTCTTCAAAAGTCTTTCTTTTAAATCTAGAAATATTTCAATAGTAAGGAATAAAAAAGGAAAAGGAAAATGAGAAGGAAATATTAGAGGAGATGATTAAATATTCATAACCTAGGTAATGCTAAATTCAAAGTTACACATGACAACTTTAAGTCTAAACTCTCCTATAAGGTTCCTGACATTCCCTTTAACTACCTGACTGTACACTCTGTCTTAGATAATGTTTCACAATTTCAGAGACACCACCTATTAGTAAAACAAATATTTTGTACCTATAACCTATACAGCAAACTGTCTATACCCAGCTTCCTGCCAGTCAAAATACCAAAATACCAGAGAACAGCTATGGCTCACATGCCAAGCTGAGTTCACCACTAATATCCCTTGAGAGAGTTACGAGGGCCACAGTTCCACTGCTAAAAGGAATTCCATGTTATACAATCATTAACTTTGATAAGGAAGAAAAAGTCTTGGAGAATAGCAAGGCTTTTTTGCTAGGAAAGATATCAAAATAATGCCACTGTCATAACAGAAGAATGAGGCAAATATACAAGAAATAAAATATAACAGGATGTATTAAATGCATATGAAAACAGGCAAAACCAGCATCCTCAATTTGAAAAACAAACAGAAAAAGCAACTGTACAGTAGGGGACAGTAGTATGTACAGTTTTAGAGATACTGCAATTAGCCTGTTTGCACATTCAGATTTGCAATTGTTTTACACTTGGGTATTTGTAAAGTTGTCCAAGCAGCAGCAGCAGCAGCTGCATTCCTTCTGAGCTTAGTACTCCAAATCATCATTTTTTGTAAGACGGCCTAAAAATGGTAAGACATAAAAAATCCTCTGATTTCTTCACAGTCAATTCTCAGCCAAATAAGCTGAAAGTTTCCTTTCCTGCTCTCAGTTCCCTGACCACACCGCTTGCCCTGCACAAGGCTGGTTCCCTGCCTCCTGCTTTCTTTCAGACACACGACACTGATGTTACTTTTCTGCAACTTGTATCTAAATCAGAGCTTGAGATGATACATGGCAATACTCAAATATTTACAAAAAGACAAAGGATTGAATATTTTACTCTGCAGACCCCCATCTGTAAAAATGGCTTTTGTCTGTGAACACATTATATCATCCACCCTCTATCTCAATAAAACTGTAAACAGACTTTTTTTTAAACACATAACAGAAACATTTAATTTCTTTTGATTTCATTTTCTCAAATGCTGTACTTTTACTTTAGCTGAGGACTTAGATTCAAAACACAGCTGCATTACTGAAGAAGACAAAAAATTATCCCAGCAGCAGCATATCTGAACAAAACCAACTCTTCCTGAAAGACAAAAAGTTCTTCACGTGCCTGAGGCTGGATATCCCAGTCTTGCAGCTCAGACGCACCCACAGAAGACACATTGGCAGAAGCACACACAACACAGTTAAAACCTACAAAAACATTCTCAGAGATTTCTGCACAGCTACTTGAATTATGACCTTCAAGATCCTTCAAGAATGATCAGGCTCCAGCAGCCATCTCCAGAAACAAGCAACCAGATTAAGGAGGAAAGAACAGCAGGAAAACTCCACCAGCATGTGGTGCACACAAATAATATGGAAAAATATTAAAGTTGTTTTTCCCAAAACTCACTTCAGTGCCACACTCTGCTCTGGGAATATATGACACACCAGTGCTGAGGGAGGCAGGAGCAGGCCTTGTTCATGGTGACTCCATGAATGAAGTCTGGAAACAAGCCAGCTGAGTGCTATATCAATCCTGCCTGGCATAGGACAGGTGATGCTGAGAAGTTCAAGCTATCTCTACATATCTGTACAGTGTTCACTGGCCTTTGGGCTGTGCCCTACTCTGTAATTGAGAGGCATTTTCCAGGTCAAATGCCATCTCCAGACTCCAACAGGTCCCATGGGTGTTGTAACAACAATAAACCAAAAAGGCTGAACAACTGAAAACTAAACCCTCAAACTCTGTGGTTAGTTTTTTGGGTATTTTTTATCACAGAAACACCAAAACAAACTCTGCTGAGGTAGAGACTAATTTGGTATTTGATGAAGTAAACTGGACTCTATCAGTTGACTCATTGCATTCCAAGGAGCCATTCATCAAATGAAGCTACTGACACAGGATTTTAAAGAAAGTAAAGTCTGGCTGGAAAGGGGTCAGTACTGCTCCCTCAGCATGTTCTGCACCAAAAGGATGGACAAGATGCTCTATATTAGAGCTGTTACCAGTCTTAGATGGGAACACCTGCTGAAGAAGAGGTTAAAAATGTCATTGCCCTGACAGATGTACCCTCACGCAGGAACTAGCGACACCAAGCCTGAAATTTGACTCCAAGGCAACATTCAATGTCTTTTCTGTGTGCTGACACAACGTTAACTTTTGAAGCCTGATTATGATCATCGAGATTTCAATAAACTTACTCCACTGTTGAACAACAAACAGAAACATGTTATCAGGCAGGATTTGTTCAGAGCTGCCAAGGAGACACTTGGCATGTCCCACTCCTCTGTTCCTTTCAGTAGGGCTGTTCCAGGACAACCACGCTTTCAGAAAAATTTAAATAGTCTGGAGCAGCTGGATGCAATCTTGATTCTTACTTAGAAGAGCAGCATACAAAGGCATGTCCAAAAATGGAACAAAAGCTGTATGCTCAGGTCCAGACTTATGGGGAGAATTCACATGAGTGCTGAGGAGCTGTCAGCAGA
This sequence comes from Geospiza fortis, assembly GCF_000277835.1. Classification (NCBI taxonomy): domain Eukaryota; kingdom Metazoa; phylum Chordata; class Aves; order Passeriformes; family Thraupidae; genus Geospiza; species Geospiza fortis. The sequence goes on along the minus strand of NW_005054298.1, from coordinate 21,897,768 downwards.
GGGTCAGTGGGAACTTGTGGAGAGGAGTGGAGAGGACCCTTTTCCCAGTGGTTATGAAAGTCAGACAGGCTCAGTTTTACTATCTGGGAAATGTAACAAATGCCAGCAGCAGGAGGTCGACTAAATAGAGCCTTAAAATGTTAAATCAAATCAGCAAAATACACAGTATTACCTTCTGTTCCTAGAGAGATAAGAGTTTACATTGTCTGGAACAATTTTAGAAACATTCCATGCAGAACACACTACAGGAGGAGATCCTATTGTCCCCGTTTCTGAAGATTTACCAGAGACCTTGACTAGCCTCAGGGAGCCAGGGAGATCTAGGTAGAGGAGCTGATTTCTCAGCCTGAAGCTGGACTACTCACTATCTATGTCAATGTGATGAGCAGGTTTAGCTCTTGAGCTGCTAATGGCTTTTAGTGGCAAATCCAAGAAACATGCAACAGGGCAGGAGAGAGGAGGCAATAAAGGCCAGTGAAGATCCAAAACGGAGGACATTTTCCTGTTTAAAGGCTTTCTGGGTAGATACTCCTTCCAGGTTTAATGGAGGAAGCTGAAAAGTTTTCAGCAGAGCTATTTTAATCTGTAGCATATCACAGGATGCATGCAGGGTATATAATGGTATATTTAGTTGGTATGGAAATATTTTGCTGGCATAGGCTATGCAGAGAATTATTAAAATGAACAAGTGACTTCAGTCCTTTTGACCAAATTCTGTTCTAAGTCTTGTCTGAGGTTCAACTAATGTCACTGATGTCAGTGGAGTTGCTTTAAACGAATACACACTTTGGACACTAGGAAATGCTAGTAAGAATTAATTTACTTGGCTCAAAATTCATTAAAAGATGGCAATTTGTGCTTTTATCTAAGGCATAAAATATACTTTAATGTATATCTAATAAATGAACAATAATTAACATTTAACAACTAACAACTAAATTAACATAGATAATGTATAACTAATGAATTAGTTTAGTCAATGAATTAATAAACAATGTAAAAAGAGGCAATAAAACTAAAAATGAATCAGACCTCCAGTGCTTTAGATAAAAATCTATTCATAATTTCTTCAGATTTAATATTTCTTTTACAGAGAAATCTGTATGAGCCTCTACAATCTCTCCAAATAAGATACAATCTCTTGGCCTAAGAAACAAAATCTCTTCAGGTTATTTCACTGTTGTTCTGAGCAAGGGCAAACCCCACAATCTTATTATTTACTTTCTTGGTAAATAGATTAGATCCATATTCAGCTATGGTGTTACATATGCATGTGACAACTGCTGGCATATTGCTCTGCCAGTGCTTAAGAACATTTCGTTACCAGTTAAACAATCTCTCCCAAAATAAACACATCTTTTCTGTTATCACAAGCTATAAAGCAGTTCAAGAGCCCTGAAATGATCTTTTCATTAGTCTGAGATGCTTAAGGATCTCAGTACTGAAACATCCCCAATAAGCCTTATGAGTCAGGAAGCGAATAAATCCTGCTCTCCCATTCCCTTAATAAGAATGCCTAATAAAAATGTAAACTAATTCTCTTGACTGCCACTATCCTGTCTACTGAATGAAACCTTCCTTTTCCTTACCATATATTTCTATAACTTTAAAGCTACAATTTATTTGTGGCTGTTTGAGATTACTCAGCCAATGCCACAAGCTGGCACTAGTTTCTTAACTTCCCTCATTTTTCCCCTTGGCTGAGGCCAGACAAGATCACCCACCCTGCTAGCGAATCCATCCTCTTCAAGTCGATACTGTAATAGCCTCAGCCAAGTCCATCCTCCATCAACAAAGCAATCACAAAGCCCTCAGCTTGCAATATTTCCTTGTTGAAGGTATACTTCAGTAAATTTGAATTATCTATTTGATTATAAACATTTATGGGTTTTTAAACTCAAATGAATATTAAATAGACTTAAACTGTGCTTTCCTTCCTCTCGCTGTAAATGTCTCCTTGTCCTCCTAATGCAAACAAATACAGACAGTGCTTCTCCCCACAACATTTGTCACTGTTAGCAGACAGAAGGACACTTCTGTCCCCTGCTCTACCTACACAGAGGTCTTTGCTGAGCTCTCTTCCTGCATCTCCAGGGTCTCTGCAGGGAAGTAAGAGCTCAGGCAACTAACAATTTGCCTGTGCAGCAACAAAAAGAAGACAGTGGAGAATATGGATATTTCAGCTCATTTTTATGCCAGACCTGGAAGCCAACCAAGAATTCCAGCAGGACCTCTGGACAATTTGAAAAGCTGTCAAAAACAAAGTAACCCTGAAGCCTCCAACTAAAAGCCAGGGGTTATAAGAGAGATTCAAGAAACCCTGGGATGATGATGCAGAAAAGCAAGTTGTCTAGAGAATGGGTCAGGACAGAGCTGACACAGGCACCATTCTCACGTGTGGCCAGTAACTGCAGTTAACTGCAAAGCAGAGCCATGCCACCCACACCAGCCGTTTGCCACTCTGGTCTAAAGCAGGATCATGAGATGTGTTTCAAGGCAGAGTTACCACGGTGGAAGCTGCCAGAGGGAACATGAAGAGGATGAGACTGTTGGAGAGGTGGGCTGCCTTCCAACACACAGTGCTGGAAGCAAAAGCAGGTTCCTTTGGTCCTGATCAGCCATTTAAATTGCTGTCAAGCCTTCTGCTAGGGAAGCGTTTCTCCAAGCTCACTCACTCCTGAGGGCACACATCTTGCCAAGGACCAAACAGGGAGAAGGCTGCCAATCTGCTCTTCCCCTCTGCAGCAGACTGCTGCTCCTTGCAGCATGGCCAGCAGGTGAAAAGAAGTGCTAGGCCCTCAGCTACCCATGGACACAGAGGACACGGCTGGACAAAACTGATCTTTTAGGTGTGCTTCTCCACTTTTGTTGGGCACTCTCCCTCCTACTACCTCACATCTGCAAATCACAGGTTCAGAATGGACTGGCAGGCACCCAAGCTTGTTCCTGGCTCTCACAGGTAAAACTGCCAAAAGTACTTTCCCTGGAAACAATGATCCTCCCCCTCCTTGTCTCACACCTAACAGGGCAAGTGTCTCCCTGGCCACAGAGAAGGCTTCCAGGCAGAGACGGTGCTTGGGAGCTCTGTGAACATCAAGGGAAAGCAGGAACTGAGCACCATTAACTCCTTTGTGGGTTTGTACAATAGCAGTTAGACCACTTAAGAGACAGCCTCCTTGTTTGTTTACTGTAAGGGGCCTAATGCATAATTAGGCAGAGGGCCCTGCCCTTCAAAGTCCCTCTTCTTTCAGCCTGTGCTCTAACCTTTAGATGAAAAACACAGAGAAGAAGCGAACTGAGCATGTTTTGCCCATGTAATATAAGCAGGTCTGGTGGCATGCTGATACTTCCCTGTCTCCAAGGAGAGGATAGCAGCTGTCCTGCTGCTTCAACCTCCTGCTCCTGAGTTGATTCACACAGTGTCTGAAAAAAATAAAGCCACAACACAGTGGGTCCGAGCTGGCAGACAGGCAGCGCATCTTATGCAAGTGTCATTACACCCTTCTGCACACAAAATGTCCTGCACCAACCCCTCTGTACCTGCATGAGACTTGAGTATTTCCTCCTGACAAGCTCCAGTTGAACCTTCTGTTTTAAGTAATGGGTTTTCTTTTAAATTAAAAAAAAAAGAAAAAAAACACTTGAGTGCTGATGTTTGCCTGGAGCACAGGAAGATACAAGACAAGGGAAGAGCTCCTTCTGAGACAACACTCTCCCAGTCTTCCTGCTCCAGGATGCTCCTGTTGTCTTCTCCACGCAAGTACAGGGTGTGGAGGGAGTCCTTCTCAGGGGCACTGGCCATCCTGCCCTTGCTGTGTTAGACTCTGCTGCATTAACACAGCTCACAGGATCCAGTGACAGTTCTGTACTGAAGGGCAGCCTCCAAGATGAAGTTAGGCCAGCTGGTGTTCCCTTACAGTATTCATGCCTCTGTGGAGATCTGCCTTTTGGCACGCTCTGTCAGGCCTGGCAGCTCACCTGTGCCTCGTGCTCCTTGCCTTCCTGCCAGCAGCACAGGAAGGGGAGCTCACTGCAGCACTGCCCCAGCCCTGCTCCGAATGCTGCCAGCCACACCCCCATTCACAGGGAGAGCAGCTCCCAGAGCCAGCAGGAAATCAAGACAGACCCCCTGGCAGATACTGCCTGAAAGTCTGGTCTGTACCTTTCAAATATGCACATGACTCCATGTAAGAGCTCGCTGACACCACAGTGACCCTCAACACAGCCCTGCCTGCACCAGGGCTGAGGCCTTTCTCAGCTCCCAGCTTCTGACCCTTAACATGACTTTCTTCCATGTTCACAGAACAGATCAACAAAAGCCATCCAAACTGTTTGGATCTGAAAAGACAGCTGGGATGAAATCACTGACAATCATAAAGGTGTGTTTCAGGTGCCGAGGACAAGCCAAAGTGGTTTTTTTTTTTATTATTGCAACTGATTAAAAAACCAACAGAGAAATTCCCACGTCTGGTGCTGAGATAAGACATCAGATCTGTTTTATATGATTTCCTACAATGCTGATTTTACACAGGGAAGCTCAGCCCTGTGCTGAGGATGACAGCTTCTGCAGTGATGGCAGCCACGTGTAACATAGATCTTCAAGTCTGCTTCTCACAACCAGTAAAAACTACATTTGCTTCCATTTGGCATTTTTCCCACCTTCCTGGAAATGCCATGGTTAAACAGTTGGGTTTTCTTCCAAAAAGTTGTGATTTAAAATAAACACACACAGTTTCTTTAAGAAATGAGAACTTAATCCTGATTTCAGTGATCACACAACTGCTAGAGGAACAGCACTCAGCACCCAGGCCCACCAGACACACAGAACAGTGGCAGCTGGCCAGCCACTGCCCATTCCTGCCTGGTGCCTGAGAGGGACTGATGATCTTCTGGGGTGAAACATTCTAATTCTCATCTCCTCCCACCACCACAGACATGCAGACATTTCCTATTCAACCACAGGAGCTGCCAAGGAAGGGAGTGAATGAGGAGGATCTGCAGCAGCAGGGTTATAATCTGCTCCTGTGACAGAAGAGGGCAGCTCAAAAGAAACTGACTCCCGACCTGACTTTTTATTCCACCACCTATCCAGATTACAGCCCAAGGCATTCACAGTGTACTGTGAATTTGAGCCTCCTTTGGGTCATTTCCTGTTTATGTGCACTGCTAATGAATTCAATAGCTGCAAATCAGGGAGGGGAAAAGGGGATTTGAGATCTATGAGTGCTTCATCTGGCCCACACCTGCATTTCTGGCATATGTGCAAAGTGCATCCAGTGAAGAGACTATTCACTGTAGGCAGAGAACACAGGAATTGCCTGCATCCATCGTGTGGAAAGTGTACTTAACTGACTTCTACCAAGGACAAAGTTCCTCTGTAAGACACTCTGAAAGGGGTATGTGCTACATCCCTGAGCAAGGCAGCAGCTTCAGCTCTGTTTCCTAATTATGTCTGACCTGGAGGACATCAAGATAAGCTATCCAGATCTCTTTTTCAACCAAGCAGGAGAACCTTTAGCTATTGCAGATAAACTCTGCAGTGCAAAAACTGTCCTTCTGGACATGTCTTTGTTAGGATTAGCACAACAGGGCCTCTGAGAAGTATCCCAAGTAAGAAATCAAAAGGAAGTTGTGTTGAGGAGGCCTATACAAACACAGTGCAAATGAACAAGAGCCCATGATGCCTTTCAACCCTCTTACTTACTGGGTAGTGCTAGGGATTGCCCATCCTTCTCCCACATGTGAGCCCAGAGCCACTCCTGCCCTGAGCATTACACCCTTCAGCACTTACTGATGACAAAAGAAGGCGCAGTTTACACTTACTTTTACAGCTCCATTAAAAGGTGACCTGCAAATAAAAAAAAAATCAAGCACATTTAGTATTATGTGCTGAATGCCCCCAAATAAACAGGATTAAATGAGCATTCAGCCCTCATGTAAAATTTAGGTGAAAAGACTGGCACTGAATGTGTACTTTGATTTTATGCTCATGAAACAGTGTCCTTCCAAACAGCAATGTTCTGAGCAGCTCCTCGAAACTACTGGCTCCACATTTCTGCCTCTCCTGCTTGCAGACAGCACAGTGGGACGGAGGCGTGGCAGAAATATTATCCCTCTGAGTGGCGTGTTTCTGAAACTGCAACAAGAAAGCTGGCAAAACAAGGGGACAGCAGGCAGGCCCTAGTTCCCCTGCTTTCTCTTTCCTTTCCTTGCTCAGGCACCAAAGCCTGTGCTTTCTAAATGCACTGACCTGGCACTGGGCTACACCCCCTGTGGAGGCACTGGGGATCAGACGTATTTGAAGATGAGGTTTTGAGGTCTGGTACAAATTTTAGCAGTGCATTGCACAGCTACAGGTAGAGCTTTTCCCTGTAAAATAATGAACACAATAGCTATTTCCCACTTGTAGTCATCATGCTGGTTTCCCCTCCTCTTTCTGTGTTTGGCCCTGTTGAACTGGCTCCCTTCCCTGAGACCCAGCTCAGGAAAGTTTTTCTGCACGTGCTCAAAAGCCAGTGCCTTCAGTGGGAGACAAGCACGTGCTTCAGTACCTTACTGGCTGGGGCGTTCAAATATATACCCTTCCCACCAGTGCTCTCCTGCACCAAATTTTGTACCTTTATTATTAATTACCTGGTGTAAAGCAATGAAACATAAGCTCATAAGTGACTTGATCAATTTATAGCTACTCACATTATTCTGATTTAAAAACATGGATATGTAAAAGAAGATTAAGGGTTTTCCTGTCCTGGTACTCTTACACCACTCCCGCAGCACACGTGAGGAGCTGTTAAGCATTGTGCTGCAGTTCTCAAACAACCTTGCTCTTCCCCCAGATTTTATTTGACATTTCTCTGAAGTGAGGCTTTGCAAAGAGCTACCTTCACATTCAGAAACACACTGCACAGGTTTCCAGAAAGTTGTTCAAATAAGGTCTAGCACCTAATTTTAAATCTCTTTTATAAACTGAAGCTTTGGTTACCAACTTTCATCAAAAGCGCCTGGTACATGGTTACTGTTCGTTGGTTTCTTTAACTTGGCTTTTTTATTCCTCATTCTTTTGTGAAATGTGATACTGCTTTATAGGTGTCCAAACTAAACCCTCAACATTATCCTACAACTAAGACTCTACCATAAAGTCTTTAAAAATATTGTTTTGTAAATACAAGTGTTAAAACAATCAGAGGTGTGCATACTCCCTACATCTACATGTATACTTACAGGCAAACTGATTGTCATTATCTAGAAATAGTATTTAAACTAAGAAAGTAAACAACTCAGTTGTACCAATTCCTGTCAACAATAATTCTTTGATTTTTAATAGACTGATAAAGACATCTGCAATGGGTTAATAAAGAATTTTAAAATAACTATAATGTCAAGCGGGAGATGTTTTAAATTAAAAGTGCTAGTGAACTAAGAAAAGGGAGTAGGTCATGCCAAATTCTCACTTACAGCTTAAAAGAGGCAGGTGATGGAGCTGAACAAAAGCTGCTTGGTTCATCATTTCTCCTTTACCATCCTCCCTGAATAAATCCACCTACCTGACATCTTTTTGCTTTCAGCTAAATACACTACTCATATGAAAGGCAGGTTTCCTCCAGCCTTGCCTGGGAAAAAGCACACCAGAGAACAGGGTGCAGGCATGGTCATGCCCCATGTGCAGTGTCACCTTAGTGCTGCTGCCAGAGCATGACTGACCACTGACTAAACAGAGAAAACCAGCCAGGAAGAAAAAAATGTAGCATGGTGTCTAAACCACAAAATAAACAACAGAATGAAAGCCCCAAACAACACTTTTGGGTCTTTTTTCATGTTGTCTGTAATAACAGCGGACATCCTACTTTAGAAACACATGTCGTACCAGGAGCTTTCTATAAAGTCAAACTGGCAGAGTTTTTGTTGCTTGTCTACTCTGGCATCCTCCAAGCTGTCCTTCTGCTAATATTTCAGCATACTATTAAAAGAGGCTAATTGTGTACAGAAAGAACCATGCATGAAACAGCAGCACAAGCTCTGGCTGAGCCACAGTCCCTCAACACACCACTTCAAGGAGTGCTCAAGCAAGCCAAGGAAGAGCAGAACCAGCAGAAACCACAGCACACTCACTACTTGCTTAAGAGTTGCAACAGGCAGAAGTAACACTTCAGCACAACACCCTCTCTTCAACAATTAGAAGCATGATTGAAAAGGGAAAAGAAACATCTAAGACATACAGTGAAAGATTTAAATATTTAAATTACTCTACAGATTTACATTAATTTAATCTATGTTCAGACTCTCAGCTGTTAGACTACCAGGCAACGCCATCTAGTGATGCTAGCTAAGCAAAGTCATGCTCCATTCTTTGTTGAAAAGGTTAACTCTTGCAAAATTCGTTTTTGTGGAACCACAGTATCAAGAGGTGCAAATATTTCAGTACCCATGAGCATTTTCAAACCTGCAGCATTAACAAAGCAAAAAGGTCCAAGCTATTTTGGTTATCCTGAAGTAATTTCCAACACTAACAACACAGAAAGTGAGCTAAGTTAATTACATCACAATTTAGAAATACACACAATGTGTAGTGTTGATATGATATTGGGATACAGTGCAAAGCCCAATAAATGACTTCCATCTTTGGAAAGACTTAGAAGTATTATTTGTATGATAAAATAATTTACCTAAATTTTGAAGATTTCTCTTTGTATGTCTACAATAACTGCTTGAAAAATGTTATCCCAGTCTTAGAATTTCAAGGAAAAAGAAACCCCTGTGTGGGTTTAAACCTTCTTTTTTTGTGAGGTGGAACCAGTCAGTCATCTGCTGGTGATAGCTGTGAGCTGTAATTAGCTTCTGGTGGAAATTGCCAGCAGATGCAACTAAAAGTTTAAGTCAATTGGCTCTGCTTCCTCCTTACAAGAAAATTGGCATTTCAGGGCTGCATTCCAGTGTGATGGATCTTAGAAACCAAAGCTAATTTGGCAAGAAAGGGAAGTGTCCCTTTTCCTGGTCTGCTTTAACCCTGAACATGCTGCATGTTTCTGCCAAGGATGTATCATTTTTTCCATTCTTTTGTTGGTTTTAGTTTTTTTAATCTGCAAAGAAAGTAGCTATGATTATACAAGAAATATTCCACTGAAGAAAGGCCAGTGTTTAGTCCCAATTACTGAAATCACACCTGTGGAGATGGGAGAGGAAGAGGATGCAAAAAGTCGTTTGTTCACCAATGGTGAACGAAGGCAGTATGTGAAACAGAACTTGAAACAGGAAGCACAGCAAGCTTAGGGACATGAAAATCCAAGCAAAACTGTCAAGTAGATAGCGAATGTTGAGCCACAACGAGTAATTGGCATTATTGCTTTGCCAGCTGGGCTTTGTGCAAGCCTTGCTGGGATTTAACTTCCTAGTATCTCCCAGGGATATTTGAACATCTCAAATAGTAGAGAAACTTCACTTCCCCAAAGCCACCATTAGTTTGCAATGACCACATCTAACACATAAGTGTTTTTCAATGAGAGGGTATCTATTCACTGAGTGTTGGAACTTCTCTTCAGAAACAAAAACTTAACAAATCAAGTAAAAATCTACACCTCTGTGTCAATGGCACACAGGCACACCTGCCTTATCGAACCAGGCAGCATGAAGAGAGGAAGGGTTTCTGCAGCACCCACTTCATCTGTGTACTACAAAACTCAGCTGATGATGTCTTCAGACTCACCAGATAGTAAAGTGATTTGGGATACATAAGAAATTCACATGCAAAACATGCTAAATACAGCACTTACACAAAAGCTTAATGGAACAATGAGGAGTTTTGTCAAGCAGAAACTCAAGCAAAGTGGTCTTTTTTTGACACTGGATAGACTAGTCACATCATAAACTACTGGAATTATGCAGATCATGCTACAAAAAAAAATTATACTAGTGACTGTTTTGATGCATTTCCTGAGGAGACGTGCAGTGACAGCACAGCAGAACTGCCATAACCATTCTCACTCCAGCTGCCCCATATATAACTCTCTCCCAAACACCTTTGAATGCTCACTTTGTAACAGGACAGCTTCTCAAAAAGATATGCTAAAAGGGGGTTATTTACCACAATTTAGCAGATGAACCAGAAAAAAACATACATGCACATGCTTGAGTACATTATCCTCACACAATATTGGATTTTTCAAATGGTTTAGGAGCACTCTTAAAAAATTTATTTCCTTTTAAAAAAGCCCATTTTAATAGCAAGCCTCTTCCAGTATGCTAGATATATAGATGGGATCCTTTCCCCTCCAATTAAGAAGAAAAAAATCCTGTAGGTCTAATCCTGCCTACAGGATAACTTGTTCTTTCTCCTTTTTTTTAAGGTTAATCATTACTACTTAATTATAAATCTAGTGCTTTGTATAAAAATGGGATCTTTCTTAAGTGCTCTTCTGTTCTGTCTTCCTCTGAACTGCAAAGCTGTTTACCAAGACTTTTATCACGTCTTTCTTGTTAAACAGTTATTCTTCCTATTAAAGAAGCAATAGAACAAATCCTGATTTCCTCTTAAAGCAGTGGAAAAGCAAAGTTTCTGCCAAAAAATCTACATAGCCAAGATTGTTAGCTAATGTACCTTCATTGCTCTTAAGGCTAAATCATTTTGCACCACAAAGGAATCCATCCAGGATCCGAAACTCTCAAGATAACAGCTCTTCAGGCAAAAAATGAGCAAGATATTAGAATCCGTACAAAGAGAGGTAGCTAAAATTGGACTCATACTTAGCCCAAGGATTCCCTGCACACCTAAGTGCTGTGGAGTGCTTAGCCCTCCCATATCCTGGTTTCACACTGAGTGGCTCCATCCCCCCAGGTGGGGTGTGATGGGGTGGCAGGACCCAGAGCCAGCCCTGCCTTAGGTGTTTCCCGATGGAAAGCAGGTGGCTGCCAAACCAAACGTGCTGTGTGCAAACAGCACCTGCACCATTCTCCGCCTCAGTGAGACACCATTCACACAAACCCCAACATCACCTTCACCCAAAGTATCCATTTGGGCAGAAATATGGCTCACAGGCTTTGCTATTCCTTTTGAGATCTCAGCTCAGTTCCTGTATGCTTGCTCTTTTCTAAAGGCAGAACAAAGAGAATATTTGGCTTTAAAAATGTCTTAGAAACTACAAATGAAAAATTGCATGACAAGTGTACAGCTTTAATTACATCTCTCAAGGGGATGAGAGAGCATTTCTGCATCCCCATCTTGTCTTCTCTCGGCCCTGGAAATTCGTAAGATGATCCGAGGTACAAATGTTCGTATTTGTAGGGGGAAAAATGACCTACATTATATTCTTAGCAGATCACGTAAATAACAGGATGTAAAGTCTCACAGAATTAGTTTACATTTGAAATATTTTCAAAATATTGTTTTAGCTGGGTATAATAGACGACCATAAGATGTGACACACAGCAAACACAGGGCTGCAATTAAACAGCTGGCAAACAGCCAGAAAGAGATAAAGGCCCAGGCTGTCACTTGCTAGACAATATATATGGCTATTTTGGCAGCCAAAATGAATGTGATAATTGAGCCATGACACATTAAAAAGGCACACAATTTCCAAGGAAAGAGTTCCTGAGTACTAAACAGGGAGCATCTCTAGTGTGCTTACGGCCAAGCACAGTTTATGAGTAATAACAAGAGTGGACTGATGACAATTCAGCGGTGCCAAGCCAACCTCGTCTCATGCACTGCGCCACTGTATGCACTGATCTACCACAGACACAGAAATACAGCAGTCAAACCCACAGTGGCCTTCAGAAACAAAGGGAATCTGAAGAGTGTGGGCACAAACTTGAAATGTTTTTCTGAATGTTTTTTTAATACTAATAAGGATTTTGTACAGTAGCAGTTCTATTTCCAGAAGTCACAGTGACTTGATTTGACTTCAACATCCAGAAAAGGCCCAATTGATATAATTCAGTTTTAAAATAAAAATACACAGTTACACATGAAGAGTAAGTAACTCCTCAAAATCATACTTTTGCTATAAGGAAAAATGACTGCTTTGTTTAAGACATGAAGACCCTTAACATTGATAGCAAAGTCCAGGAGCTTTTCTAGTGTTTCACTGGATGTTTTACTAAATAACCTAAGGACACAGCACACAAACAAAGGCAGCAAATGAAGACATGGTTTTAAGTTAACACCCAACAGCTATATAAAGCTTCCTATAAATGTACTCCATCAAATTAACATGCTGACATCAATTGCATTTCCTTCTTGAGTAAAGGACTTGAAAGCCTATACACGGTCAGCCCCCAGCCCATTCACTCACTAACCTCCCACAAACTGTAGGTTCTTCAAGATCTAAAATTATGCTCATATAAAAGAAGGCTAAATTTAGGCTCTGTTACAGGAAAATCCCTATGAAGAGTTTACTTCCAGATCTTAGTCTAAACTTGACCACATTAGAGGTATATTCAAATAAAGAAATTGCATATGTAGCTTCCCCAATCAAAAAGTGCAGTGCATCAAGAGAGCTTACAAAAAGTAAGAACCCACTTGTAGGTCCATTCACACCAGTGATATCTAGAAGACAACTGCACAGCTCTCCATAGCATCAATACCAGTGAATCACAACTGACCTGAGGGATACTGGCAAAGCCTTTGTAAATGATCCCCTATACTAAGCATCAAAGAAACAGAGGAAAAACTTTGAGACGTTAAAACAGGGTCTCTTCAATGTAAATTCATTTCTTTTTTCAAATAAAAGTATCAAAGCACTTTAAACCATTCAGATTTCCTCAGAAACAAACTCCCTAGCTACTTCAAATAACCAGCACAGACTTCCAAAGCCAACAATCAGAGCAAACTAGTATTTCCATACTGGGCCAAAATAAAGAATCAGAATCAATACTTGACTTTATACTAAACCAGTACAACTACAATAATTACATAATCTACTTTTACACAATTATCTTTAATGGCTGTAATAGTAACTTCATTAAGTGTGAGTAAAGGAAATGGAAAGGCTTAAAGACGAGGTCAGAACATGCACTTTTGGCTGCTTCCTCAGGAGATGCGTCAAATATGTTATTCGTGTCTAAGGAAGAGCAGACTCTTGAGGGTAGCTGCAGTGCCCAAAAGAAAAATGAAATCATGACACGCATTTTTCTGACCCACAAATTAGAAGGAGTATAAGGGGACAATTACAAGAATAAATTAGTTGACCCTCATCTGAAAATTTCATACTATTGCATCCATAAATGGCATATTCTAATAGTGAAATATATTAAAGAAGTAGTCTTAAATTTTTTTTGTCCCCAATACTGCAGCAGGCATACCCACAGGCTCTGTCAAGTGATGTTTCGTAGCAGCTGAAACAAGGCCAATTCACATTCCCTTCAGAAAAGCATTTAAACACACACAGTTTCCTGGAAAAGGTGAGACAGGTGGGCTTCCTCTGACTCAGGGCCACAAAGCAGAAAGGTGGTAATTAAAAATGTAGACACAAAAGAAGAATGAAGAGAAATAAGTCCCAGTTATTTAACATACTTGCCCCTTGCCCAAATATCCTATGAAATCTCAGTAAAAAAAGGGGGTTTTCACAGATCTTGTATCCAGCCTGATTGCAAACAGACAGTTATGGAAAGAGTTTCATGGAATTAAATTGCAATCAAAAATTAAATTTTCTTATAGGTTAGGAGAAAAGAGGATGGAAATCTGATTTAGGACAAGAAACAAACATACTTAAGTAGCTTTGCAGTATGAGAACTTTCAAGGATGGACAAAACTGTCAGGCAGACAAGACTGAGTAACTCAGAAGAAGAGGAATACTACATATATGCTGTTTATTTACACCTACCAGGGAATCAGAGAGTGTTTCTTGTTATGACTATGTTAACTCAAATCAACCTTTGGCCCCTAGCAATGAGCTGTAATTGCAAAAGAAAATTTGGAAATACAAGGAATTACAGGAAAACTTTTTAATCTTCTGCTACAGAGACTCATAGCTGTAAAAAGGTGTGTCCCAGTATAATGCAAAGCACTAATCCTCCCCATAAAGCAGAATACCCTGGAGTAGATAATAACATTCTCTGTGAAGTAAATCCTCTATTTATTTATACTTTGGCACAGTTTCCAAGTGTTTACATTTATTCAGTAAGCCAAAAAATTACTCAGACTTTTTCTTTATATTTAACATATAGAAGAATGGCAAAGCTCTGAGCACCTGGACCATAATTAAATCTATAATTCATACAGCAGCATGAAGACTAATACCTAAATTAACTCTACTTGCCAGAAGAATTAATGCTATCAGGAGCAACTTACTGCAGATTGCAAAAATGAGAATAGAAAGGTTTTATAGTAAAGCTTCTGTCTTTCAAACTTCCCTCAGGAAAACCTTTTTCCCCAAATTTCTATTCCAGTGGTGATCCAGACTCCAGCATTAAACTTTAGAGGCTAGGAAAAAACTCAGGGAAACTACTGACAGACTGAGAGGCGCAGTGCCTGTTAGCACGGGCACTGGAGCCACGCTACGAGCAGAGCACGGCTGCACCACCAGCACACTGAGCCCAGCACTGCTCCTCGGCAGGGGAAAGAGGTGCCCTGGCTCAGTCTGCTCCTGGGGCAGAGCTGGGGTGCCCCAGGAACATGCTCACTCCTAACAGAGGTTTCAGCCTCTTGGGAACACATGCAGCTGGTGCAATTTCATACTGCAGTTTATCCACCCACCTAAGACAGAACAGCACAATGGGTGTTCCTGTGTCCCCCGCTCTGCATCCAAACTGGATAAAAGCCAGGCTCTGGCTTGCACCTAGCTAAGAGACTGTAGTTACACACTCCAGCAGTGCCAGGATGACTCATGGTGCTTTGCACTCTGCCAGATGACTTTGAAGGGAACAGAGAGTTGCATATGGAAAGCACAAGCAGATGCAGCACAGCATCTCTCAGACACTCGTCAAGCATTCATTGCTTATGGCATCTATTGCAAAACTAACCAGAACTGACCCCTCAGTCTGTGATCAGCAACCAACTGCAGAAAAAGGCCAACAGAATTACTTTCAGAAATAACATTCAGTGCACTGCATGAACTGGTCACTTGAACAATTTAGAGTTGCCTTGTTTTTTTTTCAGGCTTCAAAAGCCAATGGCTCTTTCAAAGTTAACAAACATGGAACTCTTCTGGGCATAAATGCATTTGGACTAAGACCTTGGGCAATACAGTCTCTCATAACTACCTGTTCTTCACACACTTTCAAGAAGCAGAAAACCCAAATGATATTTCTATTGGTGTATTTTTTTCAAACAGCACTCTTATCTTTCCACCTCCTGGAACCAGCTGCTATCACACTGGTGGGCACGTGTCATCTTTACTGGAAAGCTGCCCAGCTTGGATGGATGATTTTAGCAGGGAGGTATCCAGCTTATCTCAGGTGTGGGGAGAGGTGTGCTCACAGTCATTCCTGTCTCCTTACTTGCATGTTTGAAAACAAAAAGAGTACAAGCACAGCTGAGTCTGACAATCCAGATAAGAGATTTTATTTATATTTATTTTTCCAAGGTCAGAATCTTGGAGTTAAGAAAAATTAAGCACATCAACTTGCATTTGTCAGAAAAAAAACCCAGAGTTATCAAAATCTCTCTTACAGTCCTGCCTGAATGAAAAGTAGGCAGCAGCCATCTACAGCAAAAATATCAAGCACAGCCTGCAGAGAAATTCAGAGGCAATGCAAACAGTATAAACAGCATCCAGAAGGATTAAAAGTCATTACTCAGAGTAGTACAGCTCACATCAGTCTCTATTTTCTCCATCTCTGACCCCACCTTCTCTAATTTCTAGTAAGGCACACTGGTCACTGAACAGGAATTTTGCCAGAATGCCCTTTACATCTGGGAGAACCACATGCTGCTCAGCCTACAACAGCTGTTTTAGTATCGAGAGCTGCTACTGTTAGCTTGCTTTGTAACTGATAAGAAATTACTTTGCTTCTTCTATTCCTAAAACAAAAAACCCCAAGCAGGTCTAACAGAAAACAAAGACTTTAAATAATGCTAATCTGCAGTATTACCATGAAAAATAAACCAAACAAAACACTTGAAAGTAAAATGCTTTCACTGCATTTGTTTTCAGAGAACCTTGAAAGTAACCGACTTCTCCACATATGGATCTATTTAAGGCTTGCTACTCTGTATTATCAAACAAATCACTACTTGTTTTGATGATGTCCCTTTCACTTCAGAAACTTGTTTCTTTCTTGAAAAAAACAAGTTGTGGTGTGTTTGCTCTGGTATAACTAAGTACACCACCTGGAATTCTGGTTTACAAAAGAAAAAGGAAGAAGCAAATCACACTCAAAAGACACAGCAGCCAGGTTACTACTGCAACTCTTGATACTACTCCAGCTATCCAAGACTCTGTGAAAGAAGGGGAAGGTGGAGCTAGGCACTACCTGGCTGTATAAAACTTGTATGGGTATCATACAAAATTTCTACTCCAGACAAGAAACACTTTTTCAGCCATGGACTGTGCTTCAAATAGTTTACCAAGTGAAGATCACCCTCTCTATGTTTTTAATCATGCTTGTAGAATTTTAGGTTCTACAGTATTTCTACCTTTTGCATAAGAACATAATATCATATGAGCAATGGTTAATGTGCAGTAGGCTGTGCTGCGTAACTGAGATCACTTAGATTTGCTTCCATGTGAATATAGATTTAGGGTATTCAATGCAAGTTGATTTTAGTCTCTTAAGACCTCTCCTTGCATTAGCTTTATAAAAATCAAGCCAAAACTCATTATTTTCCTTCTAAATTCAAAGCTCTGAACAGAAAACCAGGTATTTGCATAAGGATGTTGGTTCTTTTGGCCCTCAGGGTGTCTGTAAAGGGAGATGTTGCTAAATCTGTAATGTCCAACTACAGCTTTTGCCACTGCTATTAATGAAGTAGATACAGATATGGCCTAGGTATCTATGAACAACTAGCACTGATGCACAGTGCCAACACAGAGCTCTGTGTCAGCTAACCATCCCTGAGCCACTCACTTGTCCCTCAGATCCTCCAGCATGGATGAAGCCTTTGATGTTGGGATACCAGGGAGAAGGACAAACAGCAGCTAAAGTATTAGCAAACCCCAGGCAGTGGGGACACAGCAGACAGGTCCTTAGTCAGAAAAGGTTTATTTGGGGAGGAACCTGCCCAGTCTGCCACAATAGCAGCCTTCACAGCAAGAACCACCATCAGCTGAACATCCCTCCTATTGCATAGCTAATGATCTATTGAAACACTTTCCACACCCTCTAAAATCCACTCTGCTCAAAGTATTTACAGCATAAATGCTTTACTGAAATTGCAAACAATACCAGCTTTCTGCTGCTAACCTTCCCTTACAGAAAGGAGAGCACCAATGTTTCATTTGTCCAATGTAATCCGATCAGCTGATGCTCTACTGATTCACTCTATCACATTTTGGTGACTTCCATGTCTAGGCTTCAGAGTGAAGTGATAACCTGAGTTCAAACCTAAACCACCTCACTGCAGCTTCAAGCTCAACAAACTGAGCCAGCATTGATTGAGAACCCTTGGCTTTCTGCAGCACCTGTACTGCTAAGTCAGTCACAGGGTGGCCTGAGTGCTGGGCACAGCTACCTTTGCTCAAGCTATGTTAAACAAGCTCCCAAAAGACAGGCTGGCTTTGCACTGAATGAGAGCCTTAATTTTCTTACTGATTTCCAACCCTGCCACTGAAGCTGCATGAAGAGTTTCTGGCAAGGGAGGAACTCACCTCCAAGACAATTCATTGTGAATCCCTGAGGCTGGCCTTTAGCTTTGCCGTCTGTTCTCTGACTTTGCTGGCTACCTTCCCAGCTCCTGCACCCTTCTGCATGCCTCAGAGAGGAACTACTCAAGTTTATAGCAGCATTAACTCATCAGCTGGAAACCTGCCAGGCTGCTTACATTTTCACTACAATTGTCTGAGCTCTGATTCCAGAGGGTGCCTCGAGACAGGATCCATGGGCACAGACAGCACTACACAACTGCTTTCTGATGTGCTTGATCCATTTGGGGTGCTGGGCAAGATGCATTAGTGCTTGCACAGCTACTGCAAACTGCCTCTGCGTAAGGACAAAAATGCCCCTTGATTTTGTTTAGCTCAGTTAGAGATACTCATGGGACTGTGGAACAACCACAGAGTACACAAGCACAGAGCGCCCAAGCACAGCACAAGTATGAAGCATCAAAATCCAAGATCTACTGCAGATCTACTGTGCTATTTGCTTCTCACAAAGGTGACACACTTCTGGAGAACTGAGAACATGTGCCTAGTTAATTTCTAGTTAGCAGAAGGTAACAACTTTGTGCCACTAAAGTAAGATAAAAATTAAAACAAAGCCAAAATTGGGGGGGACACAGATAGAGGGGAATAGTAAATCAGCAGAAAAATCACAGGACATTCGCTTTTTTTGACTGACAAGAGCACAAAATCTGTGCACTTCCAATGACTTTTTAAATAATTGTTGCTGTTGCTTGGAATCATAACACCTGTATATCTTCCAGGATGATTATACTACAAAACCCTGACTAAATTACAGGTTTTAAATGAAATGAAAATCTCTTCCCACAAGCTTTCCTTTAGCATTATAATTTAAATCCAGTGTTAATGCTAGTTTGGTCAAACTGGTCTTTAAGAGGTCACTTAGTCTATTTCCTGCTTGAAATAGAAAAAAACTGTATATAAACTGCTCCTGCCAGTCCTTTGTTTCTTAAAAACCTCTGGCAATGCAGACCCACCACCTTCTGCATGCTGTCTTTATGTCCAGGTACTCCTCCTGCATTGATATTAGGTCTTCATTATGGCAATTGAAGTTGCTTGTCATAACTACCAACTCTGGACTAGCAACAGTTGCCTTATTTCCTTTGCAGCAACTTTCTTCTATATCTGAAGATCTTTTCCTTTCTTTCCTTCTTTCTTCAAAGCACATGATCCTCAAAGAGGCTACACCTACAGTGAAGAACTCCTCATCCAGTCTTTTTTCCCCCACAGATTTGTGCAGCTGTTTATACCTACCAAAGCGCTGTACCTTGCGGTTCTCATTATTAAATTACACAATATTTTTAAGGTCATTTCCTACATTTGCCCCCATCACTTAGCATTCTAGTCCTGTCCTCCAAAGTGCTACAACCCTTTGGTCCCCACTGTTAACTCCAAAGGCAGTATTTATATGCTCTAGGGCAGTATCCTCATCAATAAGGAAAACATCAATTACTAGGGACCGTCAGATGGTCCTCTACAGATTCTTCCAACATGAAAGTGACTCACTGCTAACTACAGGTCACTTTGCTGTTTCATCAAAAAAAAAAATCTTACCCCTCCTTTGTCTCTGAAAGTGATGCTTACAATGGTAGCTTAATCATTGTCAACTGAATTTGTATCTGAGTTCCTAAAAGGTCCGGCCAGTCTGTTTTACTGTAAGTGCTATAAAATTAACAACTGCTCCAGCCACAGTTCTGAACTAGGTAACAGTATAGTGCACTCTCTGCAGAGGGAAAATTAATCCAAATTAATGCAAGCAGGCTAGGACTCATTTATCACCAGCAGTTACTGGCTCAAAGTAAGGCATCAATGTAAAGGAACAGCACAGATCCTGGATAGCTTAATGGTACACATGCCCCTGTCTGAGACAGCAGCTGGATATTCCTGCTCCTGCCTACCCAGCCCTGAACTCAGAAAACATGCTCAAAGTATTTTTAATGATCTGTGTATTACCTTCTCAAAATGTTCCACATCTATGCAAACCCGAGTTACACCAGCTCCAGGAAACCTCCCCACATCAGTTTTATAAGAATTAGGTAATTTTACATAAAGGGTTTGATGCTGTTTAGCTGATTCTCTTGCATTTGCACTTTGTTAAATTGAATTTGAAGTAGGTCTCCCAAGTCTATAATAGTAAAGAAACTGATACACAGAGACAAGTCAGTGTGAGGGGGAAGCATTCAGTGCTAGGGCCTTGCCACACATACTATTGATCACAAACTAAGTATGACAGGCTGGCAGGGGTGAGCAATGCACAGCTTGAGTGTAAAAAGAAAGAACTATACATATACATGGCATATTTTAGTCAGTTTTATCACAGAGCCTGAAGGGCCTTTGTACAAATCCAAAAAGCCCAAAATGCAGATTTGTCCTTAACTCTAAGACACATTACTTGGCATTTTCACAAATTTTTGCACTAATACCGAAAGAATTGTTTAAAAAACTGGTCAGGCTTTTTTACTGTTTCCAGATAAGACAAAATGAGCATCAGTTCTTTAACACCAGTAGCTGAATGAAAGTGTTTGAACCATTTCTGCAAATTTAAAGCAGGTAGAAAAACATAAATGTTATTTTCTTTTCATTTTGACAGTAGTGCTATTAAAAACTAGCAAAGTATCTATATAATCTTCGGACTAACACGCAGGTTTCAGAGCAGGTAGGACAGTACTGTGGACACTGCTCACACAAGTGTCAAACCTGTAAATCTGCAGGCATGAAAACTTACATGAGTAGACATGCTGATTTGTGTTGCATAACCCTCTCTTAATTATGCCACTAATACTTGCATGAGAAATTCACTGTGTGGGGGCTGATAAAAAACCTTGGTTTATAGCTTGCAGGAGGTCAATACTAGCAGAGGGGAAAAAAATCCCCATAACTTGAGGCATTTTGAGTTAGTAGATCTGTCATCTAGTCTCAACTGAAGAGAAAGTAATTTAAATATTCTCACAATTCAAAACGTTCAGGAGATACACAATATTTCACTAGTGCAGTTTTAAAATGAAAGTATATTAAATAACAGTGCAGTCTGGCTCTACTTAACACTTAAATATTTTACTGAAATGCCTTTCTAAATTTGCATCATCCCTCTTACTTAAGCACTTTCACTCACTACTAGCAAATAAGGTAAAAGCCACTTTGTAACATAAAGGTTGCTTCTCCAACTGGACAGTAATACAAAAACACCAGACTTCTGATTGCTGTGCTAAATTACACCACTCTTTCCTACTCTGACCTGGACTATAGTCTTCTGGTTAGAAAAAAGGAAGGAAGAAGAAGAAGGGAAGAAAATGCTTAGGGGAAATAATTCTAGATAAATCAGATATGGTCAATCGTAACAAGTAGAATTTCACTATTCGAGAGTTACTTCAAATATGTTTGGAGAGGAGCCATGAACCCTCCTCACTGTATTTTCTTAACTGTAAACTTCTGTATAGGGAAGGAAGTGTTAGAAATAATCTTGTGGGTTGTATTCTCGAAACCATTCTGCAAACTTCAGCTGTAGAATGCATTTACTGCACTCAGTGGTGACGGTGCTGGGCAGGGAGAGACAATAAAAAGCATAATGTGTTACAAGATACATTATCAAGTAGAGTTTGGGTGATTTTTTAAAATTTTGTCCATTCAGCTTCAACACAAGCTTTTGGGGACATACTCTTAAACATAACTATCTTTTACACACCTTAATCAACTGCTCTTCTATAGGGAACCATTTAGTGCTCACAACTGGGTATTCACTGCAGAGGTGGAAACCAGAAAAATTGACTTTTTTTTTTTTAACTGGAATTCAGTATTTAGTATTATGAAGACATTTGCCCAACAAGAAATCAACAGAATAAACTTACACTGATCTGGAAAGTCAACAGCTTGAGTGGAAGAAAAAAATGTACATGTGAAGAGGGGCACACACTTGTGCTACTGTATAAAGGCCTGCTATTTGACTGCATGCAATATATTCTTTCTCCTCCTGATTTCATAAAAGCAACAGAATGCCTGGTTTTGACAAAGGGGAGATGGAAACTTACTATATTTGAGAGACAAAGGAATGGATTGGCTTATTCATATCCTGGTGTGTGTGGCAAAAAGCTTTGTGTGAACAATGCCTACTCTGAGAGGAGAGAGGAAAAATCCAGCAGAGTTCATTTGAATCACCTATTTAAACCATTTAAGCAAAGTTGGATGATTTTTTTTTCCTTTTTTTCCCCCCTCCCTGGGGAGCATTACAGAGTAATCACATGAATCTGCTTCACTTTCTGACTGAAGCAGTCACCTCCATGGCAGAACTGGAGCAAACCACAGCTGTGCAGTAACATCTTCAACAGGCACAACTGTTTGCAGAGTAAACATTTGCCTATAACCTTACTGCAGACAGAGTATGTTAACAAAAGGAATGCTTCTACAAGCTTAGCTGCAGCACCTTCCTCACAAACAGAAGGCTGCATTAGCTCAAATCCAGCGCTACCTCTGCACGTGGACGAGCCTGCATCACCAGCACAATTTTTCATTGCTCCTCATTGTTTCAGACAGCTCAACTGAAAGAGCTTAAATTGCTGGTCTGAGGAATACCTTCACAATATTGCCTTAAAAACACACTGCAGTGCTCCACACTGATGGAATAACAAGCACAGTCCAACAGTTACAAACATCTGGATTCATGGGTCCATAACCAAAGCAGTAATAGCGTTCGCCTGCCAGGGTTTTGCAGGCATTCTTCTTTGTGTCAAACTCCAGACCCTGGTGTTGGCAACACTCTGCAGGGTGGAATTAGCCCAAGATGTGGCAGTAATGAAAGGGACAAATGCAGTTCTTAGGAAGCAGAAAAATCCTGTATTAAAACAAACCCCTTACACATCTTCCTTCCATTTGTTCTTAGTCCACATACTTTGGAGTGTTATTTTAATATACATAATTTCAAAACTAACTACTCATAAACCATCAACCTATTTGCAAGTCTAGGAGAGGCTACAAACAGCAAAATCATCAACTGCCACCTTCTGTAGTACTGCTCAAGAAATCACATTAGTATGTATTAGCATACAAGGCCTGAAAATAAATAGGAATCAATATTGTAATCCCTATTAAGGAAAATCATTCCAACAGACCTATAAGGTCAGGCACTCACTGGCTAGAGGATGAGACAGAGCAGGGAGCTTTTGGGGTGATCCAAGCAGCCCTCCCTTAGCACTAAGTCCTATTTCCCAGCAGCTACAAAGAAAACAAGTTGTTTCTCTGACCAGTGCTCCAAGGCATGTGTTTTGCTGGGCCTTTCCACTTTACTTTTTTCTTTTTAACCATCTGCTTTCAAATATCTGATTTTCACTTTAGTAAAGAGAAGAGATTAAAGCCAATTTACAGCACAGGATATAAAAAACTTACATTCTCCCACTTGCCTGGGAAAGATGCACTATTTCAACTCACCACTTTTTAAACCACATGAATTAAGCTCTGAGTGGATACACTGAATTTGGTGTTTGCATTCATTTCCTGCAAAGTTTACGCTAAAGTGGATTTGTTGAAAATGGGCTGTAAACTATAAACTAAGCTGACATGAGTGTTATTAAATAGAACTTCAAAAACTTTTCCACAGAGAAGAACAATATTTAATTTAGGAATGGAAATGAGGAAGAGCAAGCAAAGAAAACTAGGAATACACATTTTTGTTATTGTAGATCAGCAGGGCAGCCAGGAACAGCTAAAGGAAGCTGCTATAAATCACAGCACCCCTGGGAACAGCCCCACTTGTGCTAGCCCTAAAATCCAGGAAATACAATGAGAGCTGGAGACAGCAGCACCCTGCTCCACCTGAGCTGCAGGTCTCAACAGCAGCCTCAGACAAAACCTTAACTACAGAGCAGTGACCTCTGATCCAAACAGTTTTATGCTATGAGCTGGAAATAGTTATTCCAGATATGTCAAACTTATTTAAGAGCATCTCTGCAGCCCAGATTTACCATGCACAATGTGCAAAACTTTTGCAGCATTTACCTGAGAGTCTGTAACAGTGGGGTTTGGCACACTTCCACACCTTGAAGTGTGTATAAGTGCTTGGCCATGGTTTGAAACTGAGCTGCCTAGGAGCAATAGGGCCAAGATCTTTTTAGCTTTGCTTTATGCTATTAAAAGCACAAAAGAAATTAAATACAGCACACTGCATCAAGTAGCACAGCTTTGAGTTAAGATGGCAAAAGCAAGAAAAATAGGAACCAGATTCCTGTCCTCAGTTCACACCTATGTGTCCTAGTGCTATGGTGTATGTTGGACAGTAATGTTTCAGGCTTTTCTGTTGAACAGGAGAAAACATAAGTGGAAAGCAGTACCTATTTTTTCTCCAACATCTTTAGTGGCCTAAGACTGAACTTCTATTGCTTTTGATGCTTTATGTTTCTTGAAAATCACACCAAAATCACAGGAATTTAGTACTACTGTATGTTAAGGAGTAAAGCTATCAGCATGAAAATATTAAGTTTTACAGTTCGTACCCCCGAGATGCAGCTCGTATTCACTGCTCACAAACATGACAGCATGATACATGGCAACATGATTTTTTCAACAGTTCATTGTCCAATTAACAGAATCAGAAATCAATCTGTTGAGACAGGCAAGCAAAAAACTACTGTTTAGTCAGTTTTACTGTGTCTGTCATTCTGCTATTCCAGTGCCTAAAATAGAAGTCAGTGTGCAGCCCAGACCTGCTCAGCATACCCAGGAACAGGGCTTTCTTGGGGCTGTGACATTTTTATAAAGCAGATGTCACAGTAATAGATGTGACTGCAGGAAAAACAACTGCTGAGGAAATCTACATCTCTTTTGCATGAGAATCACAGCGCAGCCAGTCGGTGTCATCTTAAAGTAGATAAATCAGCCTCGGGTCACTCCCATGGGGTGACTCTGGGCAGTTGCATTGCCAGGTGAGAAGTGGCAGCAGATATCAATGTTTAACATGATATGAGAGAGCTCAACATATTTTTACTTTAGTATTTGTACTGTATCCTGTTAAAGTAACATTTAAAATTTTATATATACCATTACTGCATTTTAAAAATTGCTAATTTTTCATTACTTATGTAACGAGTAAGCAGGACTATCAGCATCCAAGAGCATTAGTTGCCAGTTGTATTCTTGTGAAGTTTGCAATATGTGGACTGCAAATGGTAAGACTGTGCTCTAGAACTGGAAGAGAAACAACTGTGCATGAAAAAGTGGTTTTGGGAGAACTTAGACACCAGGTTTTTATTTTTAAAGCACATGTAAATATGCGCAAATTATACAGGCTTTTAAATGTTTTGGGGTTTTTTTTTTACAAATTCTTTTTCTTTCACAAGAAATGCAATAAGTAGCATTCTGCTGCTTGGTGCATGATGAGCAGTGCAGAGGTCTCATCAGCCTGCTGTGTCGTCTGTAGCCTAATCTGTGCTACTATACCCTATAAGAAAGTAAAAGTGCCACTGTTTCTGCACATAACACACAGCTGCATTTACTTCTTGGTACCAGAAAGCCACCTTCTAACAAGTCAGTTTCAATGGGACAGTAAATATTTAGGGCACTGAAACTCTGTTCAAATTGTTTATCATGAAAACCCAGGTCTCCTGTTACAGAAGCTTGTTTCTCTTTAGACCTTTTTTTTATTTTGCAAAAGGTAAAAATGCAGTCATCATAAAGTTTTTACTGAGTAAATCCACTAAATTCCTCTTAAAAATACCTATGGGAACAGAAGCATTGACTTCCTCAATAGCAAAAAAGCCCCATTTTTTTCCTACTCTCTGTAGGAAAGAAACTTGAATAATTTTAGACACATTGGGGGGTTTTCATAATTCTCAACATCATTCCTGGGCATCTGGCTGTACCAGCTCATAAGCAAAATGCTCTGCAATACTCTCTTGTGCTAATATGAGAGGAACACAGTCTGCCAGGGAGCCAAGTATCAGATAGTGCTGCCGAGTGTGAAAGCTTCTCTTTCTAAAAGCTGTAACTTGCTGTACCCGAAACTGCTACAATTATCTTTTTGGCAACTGTAAGCAAAGCGTCAGAGTTCTATTTCATTTTATACTTTCTCTTCTGCCATGCCCCTTTGATGGTCCAAATATAAAGTGCAGGACCAACACAGAACTAGATCCCAGTAATTTATTTAAAGTTATCTAAAGCAGTTATTTAAAACCAAACCAAACCCATCTCCCCACAAAAAAAAAAAAAACCAACAAAAAAACCAAAACAAAAAAACCCCAACAAACAAACAAACAAAACCCCACCCAACAAAACAAAAACAAAACCCCAACAAAAACACAAACCCCAAACCCTAAACAAACAGAGCCACTGACCCTACATGCAAATACATCAGACATTAGACTGCCACAGGCAATCTACAGCACAGTCCTCAGGACAAGATGCCTTCACCACAAATTCAATAAAACACTGCTCTGGTTTAGCCCCTGCACTCATGGATTAGTGAGACAGAGGAACGGCTCATATTTTATCAAATTCACAAAACACCCACCAACTATTCAAAAGCCAAACAATTCCAACACAGAAACAGAAAGCATTTCCAGCAAATTTTAAAAATATGCACATGGCTCACTGTTACACGAGTTATTAAGATACCTTCCAGTCAGAAATCTTACAGAGATGCCTCAAATGAAAGCAACATTATTTAAAGTTAGCTTTACTGCAAATCTGAACACTGGATGCTCACAGCTAATGAGAATTTTTATGTATCCTTTAAACAAAAGTAAAACATGCAAAAGATTTAAAGAAATTGGCTAATTGTGCTACTATCTAACTTCCCGACAGATCAAGTGCTTCAATTCCAAACCATCACTTTAAATCACTCAGCCTTCCATGCTTAAAATTTCATTTTCTAAAACCAAACAGAAGTGCCTCCCAAGTTGGGAACTTCCTTAGAAATATTCTTTATCAAGAGACTACAACTTTGACCAACAGACACATAAATTTAGAGGCAATAGTTCAGTTTACCTGTTAAACAACATACTAAGAGAAAGCATATAAAAATCACATACAGTTCTATACTTCAGAATGAAAAGATCACTCTAGAAACTCAGCACTGAAAAACCCAGTTCAAACTACATGCAGACATTAAGTTGAAATCTTCAGCATATTTGGACATTCATATAATTAATGTTTCACAAGGCAGTGACCAGCTATGAACAACAAACTGAACAGATTTCCCTGTGTACATCAATCACTAATGACTACACTTCCAACATGCAAACAAAATATCAGACTTCAGTTTCAAATGCCTTGTGTGCTTGTTCAGTCCTCTGTATGCAATTTCTGTCTAACAGTCACCCGTCATAAATGCAAAGTTTGCCTTTTGTTAACCTGAGCACATTAATTTCCTACCACCAACCACAATTTAAGAAGCCATTACATACCTGCAGTTAGGAGGAGGATCAAGGGTTATTTCAGCTAGCTCCTTCTGGATTCTGTTGGTGAAATGAGAACAGACACAAAGCATTTGAGATAGTCTATAGAATAAATCAGGGAATTACACTGCCCTCTACCACCATGCAGTTAAATGCAAGATTGGCTTTGCCTTCAGTAATGCTAACATGGCTGCTTCCTCTTTGTTCTCAGAGGCATAACCCAAATCCCACAGCTGAGAAACTTTGCAGCTTTTTTCCTGCTCCACGCTGCATGTAAACAGAACGCTTACAGCTGAGCTGGGTAGAAATTTCCCACAACTATTCAGGAAAGTAACTCTTTTTCACATCCGAGCACTTTTTACCAGGGAGATTTTCTTTTCAAGCTAATATGCAAATGAGGCAGGGGTGGGGGGGAGCCTGCACAAGCAGATTTGACAATGACTTTAAACCAGAGCTACAGGACCTGTGACTGAGGCTCAAATGAACCGTGCTGGCAGCAGACACACTCTTTTCACAATATTTTACCTATTACTTTGCAGTGTGTTTAAAAAGTGGATTTGCAGATCTGCCAGGCTGTCTCTGTTACTGGAATAATCTCTCTGGAACAACTTTGCTTCTCTCCATACCTTCTGCTGCCTTTCCTCCTGCAACCTTATACAGTAGCTGTATTTATGTGATAAAAATTGATACAATAACTTGAAATAATATGTGCATAACTTTATTACAAACATTCACATGGAGTTAAGATCTGAAAAATGAGTACTGAAAACTTCCTGTCAATTTAAGTTTATTCAGGTACATAAGAAGTGCAATTTCAAAATACACATGGTTAACTCCTCTTAAAAGATCAAGATTTCTCTTCACTAAAGGACTCCTAAGAGCAATACTGTGAATTTCATGCAAATAGCAGGTGTTAAAAGATTAGCTAACAGAAACTGCTCTGGATGTCCTTGCATTAATACCAATAAGTTCAGTCACCCTACCGAACTATCTGAGATGCTTGGAATTAGACTTGAAACAATTAAATGAAATGAAGACAATATGGGAAAACAGTGTCAAAAACCTGTATCCTAGGCTTGTCAAATAAAGACAAGTAACAACAAATTAGAAGTGCTACATAGTAGTTGCAAAACTTTTTCCTCTTTAGCCAGTCCTATTTCAAAGGGTTTCTTTAACAAGCTCAAAAGTCATCAAAGCCATGCAGCCATTCTCTGCAACAATTTTAACATATTTCAAAAAGAATTTACTAAGTTTGAGTCCAATACAAAATTACTAAAGTGTTTGTAAAAGAACTACAACAGTCATGCTGAATAAGCAAAATTTGAAGCTACTACAGCTATTTTACAACTTTTCTTGCTACAGGATACTTGTAAATGTTTTCAAAGAAAAGCAACTCCAGGGAAAGGACTGGAAAGTTATGTTTCATCTCCAAAGACAGCTGGAATTAAAGAATTTAAAGTTTGAGTATTTCACACAGTTGATCTTTGAGAAAATTACCAGAGTATACATCTTGAGAGCCAGACTGCCAATAAACTTACATGCAAATGAAAGTGCAACCAATATAACTAAACAAGGTTTCTGAAGATTCTCATACTTAAAGGTAGAGGCTACCTGTAGAACATCACAGTTTAAATCCACAGATCCTAAGGGAGAAAATTCACGTAAGTTTCTCCCAGGAGAATGCCAGAATGAACCCATTCCTTCAAGGTGCGTAAGGCTCTCCTGTGCATCATCATGAAAAGCTCTCATAAGACCCAGAGAAGCCACTGGGGTTTTATGACTTCTTTAATTAGACAGCATTGCCTGTCATCAGTCTACCAACCATAATAAAATACTCCAGGAGGACTCCACCCTATACCAATCAGGCATGGAAACCTAACTCAGAAAAAAAGCGCCAAAGCCCTCTCGCACATTTTTGCGAATACAAAACATATCCAGGTGCCCCCCTCCCAGTCAGCCTGTAAGTTACCAAGTTCTGCACCAACTCTTCAAAAGACATAGGACCATTCTGTGTAACTGTTACTCCAACAAGATTTGGATTAATTAAAACATTGCTTAGCAGGCTCCTGTCAACTACCCAAGTTGATTGTCCACTCCCTTCCACACAGCTTTACAAGAAGACTGCCTCTGCCCTGACAAGCGCAGCGCAAGTACTGTGACTCCAAATACTGTGCAAAAATACTGCAGGATGTTTCACTCCCTCCTTTACCTTTTTGCACTAGTAGATAGCTTAGCAGTAGTTTTGCTGGATAGTTTGGTGTTCTTCTTCTGCTGGGTGGCAGAGGGTTTTCGTTCTTCTTGCTCTTCAGGTTCAGGTGCAGGTGGATCCCTCTGATCGGCATCTGAACTACCACTGCTGGTACTTGGACTTTCATCGTCTGACCTCTGTCTATCACTGGACATCGTGGGGAACTTTTTGGGGACAGAAAAGAGGCAGAGTTAATACACAAGGAAGGACTCTCTCTTGTCATTCCCCAAGCTCCACTGACCTCTGCCTACCACTGGACATCATGCAGAACTTTTTTGGGGAAGGCGAGAGGGAGAGTTCATACAACAGGCAGGACTCTCTCTTGGCATTCCCCAAGTTCCAGAAAACTTTGTATAGGTGACAAGTCAGTTTCAGTGAGAAATTTATCAAAATATACTTCCTTGTCTCATGCCCGAGGACTGGAGTTTGACAGCTACAAAGCAATATTTACATTTCTGAAAATACAGATATTTCCAATTTTTAAACCCACTCACATTTTTTTCATACTTTAAACAATATGCCAATTGTCGACTTTGTTCTAAGGCATGAGACAGATTTAGCAGGGTACTTAGGCAATGAACATTAATAACTTATGACACACTGTAAATAACAGACCTCACTGAAAATGTTTTTTAAAAAGTCACTAATAACCTGTAAATATTTACACTGGAGCAGAGCATTTTATTGGGTCCAAACGCCAGATCCCCCCTCTTCCCCTCTCTCCGAGAAAATACACTGCCAGTAACACTTGGGTTGATTTCAGATGGAAATGTACACTTGCTCTAAGCATTTAAAGGGCTGGCACGGGGGGAACGAGGTTTGGTTTTTTTATTGGTGGTAGGGCTTTTTTTAGTAAGGGGAAAAGCCCCGCGACGCATTTAAAGCCACTGGGGTACCAGCAGCCCCGGTTATTTACATGGCCAGCAGCGAGAACTGCATTTGGCCACCACAGAGCTGCCGGAGGGGGAAGAAGCATAATTCAAACTGCACCTTCTGCAC
>NW_005054298.1:21851023-21866152 GCF_000277835.1 Geospiza fortis | reverse complement strand
AACTCCTGCCCTTGGCACTTTGTCACACATAGGAACTGGAAAAACACCGGCCCCCCTGCAGCCTGACCACTCTGAATAGGAAGTATTCGGCATTAAAACCAGAGTTAGCTGTTCTGCGAGCAGCCAGCACACCAAATGACAAATGTTTTAAAGAGGAAAGGGGACAATTGATAGCGATTGTGGTGTCACAGAAAGGTGGTATGGTGTGGAGATGTAGTTTGTTTTCTGGCCCGTTCCAAATGCACGGTGGTGGTGTGCACTGGAACAGCTTCTCACACTGCCTGCCTAAAGCAATCCACCAATTTAGAGAATGTAAATACTCCAATCTTAGAGCCTGATCACCCTGGCGTTAAAATCCAATTTCTTTATAATATAAAGATCTTACCTACCTGTGAAAATTAGACGAGGTTGAGGTGGTGGATAACTGGCTTCTGCAGGGAAGAAATTAACAATTACTATAAATGTTTGTGAAATTTACATGAAATCTCAAGACTAACAGTTGCTGTCCAGCGCAAGGGCTTTTGCCTGGATAACTTTCATCTTTAACAGCGTAATGACTTAAAACTACTGTTTTCTTAGCTTGGGCAAGATCGAGGGCTCAGAGAGCGTATACCGTGCTCTAGAGGGAATAAAAAATTGGAGTGTCAAGGAATATCCTTCACTGGAGTTAGTTGAAGTTAACTCAGTTGAAAAATATGCTGAAGATTTGGCAGGAAAGTTGAATGATATGACGTGGAGGAATACTGGAGGTTTGTTTGTTAAAGTAGGCTATAGAGAATTCCCAGCTCACCACTACAGGCAATTTGCCCCTGAGGTATGCTGTAGAAAATTCCTAGCATAAACAGTATCTGGCATGATGAGCAACCTGGGCATAATTAGTAAAAGGGAAGCACAGCAATATCAAAAATCTATCAGTCAGCACTGAGAGCCTTTTCCCCTTCCCCTCCTCCCATTCTGTTGATGATGCTCAAGATAAAGCTTGCTGGGACTTTAAAAGTCAGGATTAAGTCTTTAAAATTATTTCAGGTGAAAATTTGCAGTCATCCCAAAAAAAGTAGTAGAAGAAAGTACATCTACAGAATTAAAGTAGATTGGCCAAGAGTTGTACACCACATCAGCTACTACATGTGTGGCTTTTGTGGCTTTCAGGATACAAAGTGAAAATGAAGAAAGCCCATTTAATGGAGCCTATCAGAAAAACTATTCTAGATTATTTTTTCCCAGCATTTTTTACTATATTAAAATGAATTTACTACAGCAATGTGTGGACATAACAGATATTTATTTGATTGAATATTCATTCATTTGACATCAGGCCTCAAAGGATGACACTTTCTTCTTATGAGGTTGTATGTTCCTTGGTTATGTTTGTTTTTCACAGAAAGAAAGGGTTCTTTCTTTCTGTGCTGTCATCCACAGAAAGAAGGCTGCGCTGAAAGGTACAGTTTGAAGGAGAGGGAAAAATGCCAATTTTAGTAGCCATTGTTACAAATCTGCATCTCTGTGACTTTTCATAATGCTTGTAATCTGACTTCAGTGTAATTTTAACTGATGTACAGAATAATGAATGTGTTTTCTCTGTCAGTTTATTGTGTGCTCAAATTGTGGAAGTGCAGCTGGCATTGCAGAGCCTTCCCAAGGAAGTCCTGGGCACTCAGGCTCAGGCCTACATTTTTTTCCCAATCAGTTGCCTTTGTTGTTTGTGTTTTGTTGTTTTTGTGTTCTTTGGGTTATGTTAGAAGCCCTGTTTGCAAACGGTGGTAGATTGGTAGACGTTTGTTTCAGAAGTAGGTGTTTATTTCAGAAGCCCAGTGTCTTTTTGGGTCTGTGTCCCTCCCTGTTCTGTCAAAGCACAGATATGAAGTTTCTGTTAGGACACAGAGGTTGAGCAGCTGCCTTGGACTGCACAGACATCTGAACATACTTTTCTAGGTTTTCTAGGAATTTAGAGTTGAGTCTCCTCCATCTGACATGAAGTTCTTAGATGGAAAATGATGGGACCAAAACCAGGTGAAAAGCATTTTGATCTCCTGGCCCCAATCATTTTAAGGGCATACAGGTGGTAAAAGGGCCATACATTTTTCATGATTAAGAGCACCTCAACTGAATAGTCTACTTAATGTTTACACTTGTGTACTTAATCTTTTTAATTACAAAGTCATAGTTTCCTGACACCTAGAAATGCATCTTTCTGTCCTAAGTGTATTTCCATTCCAGGTTGTGTTAAAGCCCCTGTTGGACCCCTGCTACTGCACCCTACTACAGTGCTACAGCTGCAGAACCAGGAAATGAATAATTGCTTCTTTTTGAGTGAACGGGGTAAAATTTTGCTTGTTTTTGTTTGTGGGTAATGTCACAGTAGCAACTAGTGCTCCTTGTAAGGTAGCTCTTTCTCAAATATTTAGTGTGTCTTGTCCCAAGATAATGAACAGTTTTAACAGCGAGTTGTAGGAAAGCAGATGATGTGAAAATCTTGGGCCAAGAAGGGATGTAGTGACTTAAAGAAGGGAGTACAGGAAGCCCACAGTAGCTGCAGCACATCCTGTTGTGCCTTCACCATAATTTTGATTGTTCTTACATTGTGATGCTGTGGATTCTTTGGGGTTTATGAAGAAAAATAAGCTCCTAAAGAACAATGTCCCTACTTCATTTGTGTTCTCAAGAATTTACAAGAACAGCAGAGGTCAGTTTTTTGAGAAATTAAGTAAATGTGGCAGTGGACAGGTGTAGGGGAATAGAATATAAGAAAATAAAGATGGTGTAGAAAGTAATCTTACCCCTAAGGAGTTGCAGCTGGGCCAATTATCAAAGATTAGGAACAGGCCTGACTTTAACAGGCCACAGCTGTAAGCAATGAGAAGAAGAGTGCTATAAAAGAGTGGGGTGGCCCCTTGAGAAGGGAACTGGAGTCAGTTGGCTGCTTTGTGAAGAAGAAAGAGTCAGTGCTGTGAGGAGATGCCCATAAGAAAACACCAAGAAGGTGTGAAACTTGTGATGAAGAGACAACAGTATGGAACCCCTGCAATAAGATGACAACAGGTAGGAAGCAGCCATTAGGAAGCCACCTCCTGGTGTCTTTGTCAGCTGCTGTTTAGCCCATCTGTTGGTTTTGTGTTGCCACCTTACAAAATTTGGCATGGGAATATGGTGGAGGAAGGATGGGAAGGGGGCTGGGCAGAAGAGATGAAGGCAAGAGCCAGAACACTGCTGTGCTTCAGTTGTTCTTGTTTGAAGAATGACTTTTTGGAGGCTTCTCTAGCTCAGCAATAATCTCAAGACTGCTGTAATACAGCCTGCCATGAGGCCTGGAACTTGGGATTCTTACAGGACTTTTCAGGATATCTTTCCTTCTCTGAATCCTTGCATGCTTGAATAGAATCAGGAGGAGAATTTTGATGACTTTTTTAACACAGGAGTTTGCTGTTTAGCTAGGATTCTTTCTATAATCGAATACTGCTGTATCTAAATCCATGGAAAATACTTAGCATGAACTAAAGCACTACATATATTAATTAATCTTCATCATAATCCTGAGAAGTAGACCATAAGTCCTTCTGTTCAGCATACATTGTATTTGACTGTTGTATTTTACACAATGGAAGACTAAATGGTCAGTTGGCTATTGGTTTTTAATGGGCAGATTAGCAGTAGGTGCTTAAAAACAACAGATAAATGCATGTTTTCAAAGCACAAAGTTATGTGGATATGTTTATTTTCACATGCAATTCTTGTGTTCTGTTTTGTAAATTATTTTCTTGTGTGTGGATTATTGATGCAAGGAAAAAAACACGTCTCCTTTGGAGTTCCTGTAATCATTCATATGAATTCAGTGCTGTGTGTGTCAAATGAGTATCAGTGCTTTAAAAAATCCATATTTTATTTTTTGTGGGAAGTAGCTTGTATTCACAACTTTTAATTGCTACAGTTTTCATTTTACTTGAAAAGCTTTAGAAAAAACAAGAAAAATTAGAGAAAAATTAAAGTGGAATTGTTCTTGGATACTGGAAAAAAGTAAATTGACTTTCATAAGGATATTTCCCTCAATAAATAAGCATTATTCCATCTGTAAGCAAGAGGATTTTTCCCCTTGAAATTTTAATTATAAATTTCTCCTTGATGTATAGATATGTGTAGTTACAGTTGCTTTAATGCATTTCATTTTTAGTGCAGTGTCTTGAATATTTGACTACAGTAGAGTAAAATGTAAATACAGACTTTACCTGTACCAAAGTGTGAGAACAATAGATCTATAAGTAATGTTATAAATTCCATAAAATTGTTTTGTGGTGTATGTTCATCAGTACAGTGTGTAAAGCTAGGGAGAGCATGGCTCTACAGATACAACCCTGGCAGACCAGCATTTCTGGAAAACCTTCAGTATGAAATCTGCCCCTTTTCTGCTCACGGGGTGTAGTAAAATTGTGTTGTCATTCTTGGTGTGTAATAATCTTCTTTGAAAGCTGTAATAGTGAATAATGTTGAAGGCCTAGTGAAAGATACATTTCCCTATTACAAACAGAGACATTCCTCTCCTAAACTATCTCAGATTGAATTATGCGTAAGTCTACACACAAGCATGTGTCTTAGTGCTATCTACAGACTGCTTTGATTGGAAACCTTTGGCTCCATAAAAGCTCTGGCTCCAGAAGACCAAAGTTTGAGTGAAAGCAGAAAGTGAATAGGCTGGTAGTAATTGAGCTGATATCCTCATTGATGCCAGCCAAGGGAAGGCAAGGTAATTATAAAGTCAAATTCACCTGACCCAAGTTGAGGTCAGAAAGAAACGTACACGTGAGGCAGACATTATTCATAAGCTGATGGATGTTTTTATAGAAAAGTAATAATTAAAAAGTACATGACTAAATTGGCCCATCCTGACTGTGTTATTAAGAAAAAAGATCCTGGACAGCTCCTTGCTGCCTCAGTCTGACTAACCTATTTATTTCCCTGGGGTTAGGTGAGTAAAAGATATCCTTCATAGCCTTTAGGGTGGGTGACAATTGCACAAATAGCTTTATCTGGCTTATCAGCATTTTGGTACTTCAGTCCCCATCAGGCTCTTCAAATTCTGATATCCCATCAAGGAAGGGACCTATCAGCATTTAAAGAAGATCTTAGAAATTTCTTGAGAGCCATCACACCTTCTAGTGATGCGTCACAGTGCTTTACATTTGCCTGCCTGGAAAGCCAGGGACACTTCTGAAAGCACCCTAATTATAGGGTAAGGCCTCTACGTATTTCCCATTATCATGTCTGCACTGTGTGAAGACTGGCTTGACTGATACTGTTTTGCAATAAAGAAAAGCAATACCTTTTTAGCTTATGGAGATCAGGATTACCAAAGACTCCTATGGAGTGTGGCATCTTGCTTTTTGGCTAGGAACAAAGAAAACTACCTGCATTTGTGCACTCCCTTCATGTACAGGAGCCCTGATCTCCCACAAAGAGGCAGGAAAGTCAAGTCAGGGCCCTATCATGATAAATCACCCTGCAAATAACTGGGTAGGGCTGGTCTTCCACAGCCCTGACTTGAGCATGCTGGGCAGTCTCTGCAATAGCAGAAGGTGCTGCAATTCCCAGCAGTTTCTTTTGTGCCCTGGTCAGTAGCACTTATTCCCATAGTTGGAGACTTGTGTCCAGCATTTCCAGTTGCAGTGGGAGAATGGATCTCCACCCACAGTGGTGGTGAGGGATAAGAGGGGAGGGCAGCCTCAGCTAAAGTGTTCCCACATATTTGATCTGCTATCTCCTGTGCTGGAGCACTTGCATACAAGCAGAGAGCCTGAGTAGTGAGGTCTCAAATAATTGCAGCTAAAACCATCTAAGATGGAAAGTCAGGTCCTGGAAATATACTGGCAAAACTCAAGAACAAGAAAGGATTGGATCCTCAAGGCAAGTGGAGGCCTTCTGTTTGTCATTCAGCATGTTGAAATGTTTCTCTGAAGTATTTGAGTGGTGAAGTGGTGCAAACTTGGAATTGATCTGCTTTAATGTTACAGTCATTTTTATCACCCCGTCTGTGTGATGTCAAGATGTGACTGTCTTTAAGCAGCTCATTTACTATCACCAGCCAGAAATCTTTGCACAGGAAAGAAGTTATGATTAGCAGGTGTGAGACTAGTCTGATTTTAGTCTTGTCCCATGGTTTCAACAACAAACTCTTCTTTGAGCTTTTGTTCCATTTTGTAATGAGAATTTCTGTTTTAGAATTTGGAGCAGCATCCTCTTTCTGAGTGAGAACTGAACCAGGCACTCTGGAGTCCTTCACTACTGCTCATGTGGCTGGATTCCAGCTGATAGATGAGTGTCCTTCCTGGCCAGCCACTGTGCTCTTTCTCCTGCACTCCCAGCAGAGAATGAGACCAAGGATGTTCTCTGTGCCCCTGTGGAGCACAGCTGCATTGCTGAATAAAGGTATTTCTCAAATTCTTTTGGTCTTAAATAGCCATTGTGTCATTTCCCTACCTTTATTCACATATATGTCAGCAGACTGACTGCTGTGTGTTTTCCAGTGCAGTAATCCCAACTGCTTCTGGAGTCCTCCTTCACACTGCAGTTTGTACTTTTACTTACAATGTTTAATAAATATGTAAATTAACCTACTCCATCTCTTCAGGTAGGAGACTTGTATGTCTGCACTTGTGTATCACAGAATATGCTATTCATGAAAATGGCACAGTGGGGCAGGAAATTGAGGTGGAAGTTTAAAATATAATTAGCACAATGAAAGTGTCAGTTAAAGCCTAAATTTAAAGTATTTTAATGTCTCCGAGTGGAGTTGAGCTGAAATGATGCTCCTGTGTTCTGTGCAACACTGGTGAGAAAGTGTAGGAAATGCAAGTTTAATTCATGCCAGCTCTGCTTGGATCTGACTACCTGTAGTATTGCCTATTCATACTGGAATTTCTTACAGTTATCATTAATACCATTTGTTATGTTTTCACTGATATTTAACATGAATATTAACATACTATGGTTTTATGAGTGCTTTTGAGTTAAATAAAAATAGAGAGGACTGTGCTATGACAGAACAAATAAGAACATGGTGCTAACTTCAAAACAGCAGAAAAAAATATGCCAACGAAGCTGCTTCCACTCATCTAACATCAAAAGATGACTTTACTTTGTACTGTATCCATGATCTTGAAAGCCACCAAAAATCTCTCAGGGGGTGTTCTTTTTCCTAAGTTACCTTACGTTGTTTTAATTAATTAGCTAAATGGAGATCATTATTCCTGAGGTCTGCTTATTTTTGTCTCTCTTTCAGCCATGTGTGAGAATGAACTTCTGGCCTTTGCTGTCAGGCTGATCATGATTTTAAATAGTAATGTTCTTCCTAGTAGACTGTATTAATCTTACTGGTGGAAATTTTAAGAGAGAACATCTTGGTCAATCAAATTAATGTAATTTAGTGTTGAACTGGAACACAGGTTAAAGTGAAGTATTTAAATGCCAACATATAAATAGATGGCCAGATTGTTTTGAGAAAAGCTAGTAACTCCCCTCAATGCTTTACATATTATATCTCCTAATATCCAATATATAGTTATCTGGTACATTGGTGTGGTACTTTATTGTCTCAGTATCGAATCAAGGGTGAAGATATGGAACCAAAATGATTCAGTTAATCAGAAGTATCAGCATATCCATTTAATAATTTGGCAATGTGCATTTTAAGTCTCCAGAAAAAATAGATGTTTTTCTATTTGCTTATCTTTCTCAATCTTCACATTGAAGTATTATGGTGCTAATATAGCTCTGGCTGAAACACTTGTTTGATATCTCTTTCAATGAAGAAATCCTGAAACAAACAAAACCCTTTTTAATTACATATTATTTTTCATTGCCTTCTCGTACCAAGTCTTTACATTCACAAATTTATCTTTCACGGAATTCTACACAGCAAGTAAACATGTAAATGGAAAAGGAGTTTTAAAAATGCAACACAACTTCTTTTCTTTGTGTTCTTTCTTAGCAGTTACTGTGCTATTGCTGGGGTCATCCTGAACCTTTGAAAGGCACGGTTCATGCAAGCAATATCCAGCAGAAGTGGAAGTTCTTTTGTGCCTGAGGCTCGGGGCTGGCAAGTGATAATCTCTGGTTCTGCCCCCTGTAAAAAAACAAAAATGAGAAATGAGTGGGAGAACTTGCAGTGAAAGTGGAAGGACTGTACTGTAGGGAGACCTGAGCATACTGAGCAGAATAGGTCAGCCTTCTTTGGTGGGCAGTAACCACGCAGCAGTCACAGGACTTAGTATATTTCAAAGAAGTGGACAGATTTCTGGGAAAAGGCACTCCATGGAAATGTAAAAAATGCCTAGTTCTGATTTGGGGTGATGACTGTCCACCTTTGTTACAGAATGCTTCAGCACCTGGCAAAGGAGCTGAGAGGTTGCCAAGATCATATCTGAAGAAACAAACTTGTATTTTGTTCAGAAGTGTGCTCAAGTTAGAAACATTTCCTCATACAACAGAGCATCCAACTAAAAAATAAATAGCTCTTTTCTGCCAAGCATTCGAAAGGGGAGAATTCTATTCTGTCTTTGGGTGTACCTGCTCGCTAATAGTTACCCTGCTGCCTGGAATCTAAGAGGTTTGCTTCCCTCTGTAGGCTGGCCCTCCACAGAATTTGGGTCAGTTTCAGAATGTCATTATTCAATTTAAAAGCTTTGTTTTCTAGTCACTTCCTGGAACAGCTTATTTTCAGACAGTGTTCTCTCCTGCCATCTACTTTAGATTGTGAACAGCATTTCTCCTAAACTCAAGGGTAAGTCTCATGACAGCAGAAGACATCGAAGACTTCTGAGGCTCTTGCAAAAACAGAGAGGAATGATCTCAACATTCAAAGCCTTCAGGGTAAAGGATAACATGTTCCTTTAGCTCTGCTAGCCCCACAATGTACTCAGCTTAAAGCATCAATGAAGAAAAGAGGAAAGCAGAAAAGGTCAGAATGGAGAGTGAGAAGAGGAAATAAGTCAGGTAAACCCTGTCTGGGGAAAGGCAAGAGAGAATTTAGAATTGTGACCTGTTGTTATATTGGTTATTAATTTGTGAGAGAAGATCATATACTGTGGGAAGGGCAGCAGAGATTGACAGATGAGATAGATAGCATTGCTGCACTCTGACCCCAGAGTCACAGAACCATTCTGTGTCTGAGTTCCCTCATCTGTAAAATAAGAATAGTTCCTATTTATGTTTCAGGGTCCTTGGAACCATTAATCAGT
Source organism: Geospiza fortis (assembly GCF_000277835.1). NCBI lineage: Eukaryota > Metazoa > Chordata > Aves > Passeriformes > Thraupidae > Geospiza > Geospiza fortis. Next base: position 21,856,928 of record NW_005054298.1, on the reverse strand, counting down.
GCATATTGTTAAGGCTTATTGAGACCACTAGTTGGAAATACAGGATAACCTGTGTCTTCTGGGCTGTCTTTTGCATGGCTATGTAATCTACCCAAAGTAATTTTAAAAACAGGTACAGAATTTAAAAATTCAAAGTTTGTTGGAAAATAATCAGCTTTAAAATTAGGGGAAGGGGTTGTTGTGAAACACATCTAATTTTAAGGCAGGGGAGTGCTACTAATAGCCTCCCTCCCCATTTCCATGAAGCACAATCAAGCCTCAGACTTGACGGCCCAGGCTCCTTGTGGGACTATTTTCTGGAAATAAAATTTACATTTTCTTTTGAAGGAAAGAGTTCATTTCTTTTCAAGAGCTGAAAATGAGATGCCAACTTTACCTCTTCCCTCCGTATCATGTACTTTTCCTGCTACCAAAAGAGAGAACTGTTCAATAGTTGCTATTATAGGGAAGGTCAAACTATGGCATTTTTTTCTGGAAAAGTGCAATAGTGAAATAGAGATCTCAGCTCTGTAGGGGTAGGTGATGCAAACAGAATGCAGCCCTTGTGCTCCTCTCTTGATGTCTGCCTTTCCACAGTTGTGCAGGGTGGGACTTGCTCCAGTGACGTGGCTGTGAAGAGCACGGTGGGCACGGGCAGTTATGGGAGAGCATTGCTTTTACATCGTGTTCAGCACTACCCACCACAATGTTCTTAAATAGCAAGGAGACTGCAAGAGCTGATGAGATGTTCTGGCCCTCGTCAAACCAATGTCAGGAATGGATTAAAATAATTCAGTTGCATTTTTAGGTTTTAAATTAGCATTAAACTCACAATAAATCACTAAATAAAACCAAGACCTTTTCATCATCAGAGCAGGTTAATTGTAATCTTTGCAATTATTCACATTTTTATAACATTTCCAAACTAGTTATAGCGCCAGTGACTATTTACATTTACTGATTATTAGTTACTCATCAGCTGTCACAGAGCTCCATAACTTCTCTTGCCATGACCTCTTTCCCAAGGCAATCCTGGAGCATGAGGCTTCTTTAATTGAAGATTATTTTCCAGCATTGTTCAAATTCCTATCCTGAACAGCTTCTCATTCTTGCAGTTTCAGTGTGCAACATTCTTTCTTTTTGCTCTCTGCTCCATCTTGGAGAATATCAGTGGCATCCAGGGCTTCTGATAACTGCCATCTCTTATGCCATGTGAAATAGAAAGATTTTTTTCCTTTTGTAGGTTCTATTGCTTGCATCATTCCTCTGTGCTACCACAATTGTTCTCCACAGGAGAGTTCTTCAAACTATTTGTTACAGCCTCCAACAAGCTTCCAGTGGATCACAGGAGCTGTGAATTTTTAGACTCTCATCTTGAAGAAGCAATGAACTACTTTGACTTCCTAGCAGTCTACATCTGCAGCTGTTATATAAATCTAGTTTTCTCTTCTTTGCCTTGGAAGTGCTGAGCAGATGCTGTTTCCTCAGAGAACTGGAAGGACTGAGTGGATAGCATCTCCTCTGAGATGCCCTCCTCTTTTTCCTCACGTAATTTGCGTGAAGATGAGTGAATGTTGTTGCAAATAATTTGAGATTATATCCTCCAGAGGGTCTAGTTGTTAAATAGTGTCAATTTTTACTCCCCAAAAAGCTAGTTTTTAATCTTCATATTCTCATCCATTATGTATTTATTTCTTTTTCTATTCTCTGATATTTTTTTCATCTTTCTTACCTTCTCTTTTTGTTTGTTTGCTTTCATATTCTTATGTGCTCATATGTCAGGTTGGCAACCCACCTCACTGCCTCATTTGACCTTTCATTCCAGCTCTTTCCATTTAAGTGCCTGCTTGTTCAGCCTTGTCACCTCTCAACATAATAAACCAACTGCTCCTTGTTAACTCTTCTGTCATCTGATTTTAGGACTGGGCTCTTGAGGAAACAAAATGTCTGTGGTTATACTGTACAAATGTATTTTAAGCCTTTGGCAAAACTTGGAAGAGGAGTAAAGGATTTAAAGCATCTTTAAGTTTTATCAAAGAAGATGGCCACACAGAAAAAAAAAATTATTTTGTATTCATCTGAAAAGTAGGAATGCAGTTTCATCTTATTTTTACTAGATAGTAGAAAATCCCTGCAGAGAACTGAGGGACTCAATGTATTGGGTATTATAGAGATTATAGTCTTAGTCTGTTTCTCTCCTCTGTGGACTCTTCATAAAATGTTTCATTTGGGGTTTGTCCACAAGTGCAGCCTTGAAATTTTTTTCTCCTGTGGATATTCTTTGGTGTCCAATAAAAAGTGAACTTATGGTATATCATTAATATTATTGAGTATCAAAACCAGTCAGCCATAATATGCAACTCTAATAGAAAGAAGACCTAATGGACTCTGATATTCACAGAATTGCTGAGGAATTGTTTCTTAATCTACTGTATTGTTTAGGTAGTAAATGTTTTGGATAAGGTATCATCTTTGGGGTTTCTTGATCACTATATTGCAGTGGAACAGTAACCAATGGTTATAGTTATAAAAATGGTTCCCATGGTTTTTAAACATTTCTATATGTTACATATGTTTTAGGAAGATTAAAGAAAACACATGCTTTCAGTTGCACTGCCTTTTGACAGTAGCAAGTTGAAGATTCCTTAAAGTATTATTGGAATATTTCAGTCTTAACTTGGTTCTATGAAATCCTTAATAAAGGTGTTTCCCAGGAATATAGAACTTAGAAGTGTGAAACATGTTGTAAGAAATAATGAGCAAAAATAAAGTTGAAATCAAAGCAGAAAATACCTAAATCACTTGAAAAGACACGAATTACAGTAAAGTAGCTGTGCAGTGCATAATGATGAGAAATCACTGTGATCTGCGGTAGAATGGGCTTTCAGTGAATGAGCCCAGGCCCTCCAAAAATGGTGGGGAATCACTCCTGGCCAGGAATATGTGCTGGAAAACACCAGAAAACATGTTAAAAATAAAAAGCTGGGGTTTCATAAAGATAATTTATGAAACCCTGTGTAAGTCTCCCTATTTTGTTTGATGTGCATAGGAGCAGCGAGTACATGTGAGATATTTTCATATATACAGACTAAACTAAAACCAAGGATCTAGAAAAAATGGAAATTGTATTTAGGTGAATTTAGTGACAGTTAAATATTAATCTGAGTAAAAGTGGCAGCATTTTTGCATCCTCTGCAGTCTGTTGTACACTCTATGTTCTTGTGTAATTATTCATTTACACCTGTGTGGAATTTTGCAATTATTTTATAACATTTTGCCTTGGTTTAAGTTATACCATGGCTGCATAGGTTTGGTAAATAAATGACTTCTCTTATTTAGTTTTTTTTTCCTCAGATAGAATATATTAAATGTATTTCAGACCTGATCTGGTTCCAAATATGAATAGGTTTTTAGTAGTAACATCATATATCTTAGTTGAAGGAGTGAAGAAAAGGAAGAAAAAGAAATGTTTTAACTCCAGTGCAGTGTTTTCATGCTTCAGCATACCCTAGGTGTCATGTAAGTGATAAATTAACACTTATGACAGCAAGCATATTTCTATGTAACCTTCTTCACAGAAAGTGACTAGTTATTAATTTTAATTGCTCTCTGGCCTCTGCTAAAATTCTTTAACACCATAGAATTTCATGGACAGGATTGCAGGGAAAAAGGCATGGCTAGATCGTAAGAGAGGGCACCTGTGTATTGTATTTTGAGTCAGTGGTAACTAAATGGTTAATGTAAATCTTTTCAATTAAAACCAGTTTGTTTTTACAAACCTGCCCTTGTCAGCCAACATCTTCAGTCATTAGTTTGCTTTTCCTTTGAAGATTCTTTCTCTAGGTTAAAAGCTGTGTGAAATATTCCATGTGGAAAATTAATCCATAACATACTCCTGTTTTATGGAGCTCCTTGTAGATTACTGTGAAAGCTGAATCCCTGAGAATTTTCATTTCAGCTAGGAAAAAATGTAATGATGATACCAGTTGAGTCACCAGTTGATGATCTGGGGGCTGGAGCTCCTGTCCTTTAAAGACTGAGGGAGTTGGGGTTGTTCACCCTGAAGAAGAGAAGGCTCCAAGGAGGCCCTAGAGCACCTTCCAGTACCTAAAGAAGCCTACAAGAAAGCTGGGGTGGCACTTTGTACAGGGGCATAAAGGGACAGGAGATGGGCTGATGGCTTCAGACTGATAGAGAGGATGTTTAGTTTAGATATGAGGAAGGAAATTTTCACTATGAGGGTGGTGAGGCACTAGAACATCTTTTCCAAAGAAGCTGTGGATGCCCTATTCTGGAAGGTGTTCAAGGCCAGGTTGGAGGGGGCCCTGAGCTGCCTAATGGACCCCTTAAGTGGGGTTGACCTACATGAACTTTAAGGTCTCTTCCAACCCAAAACATTCTGTGATTCTATGAATTCAGCACTTCCTTGAGCAGCAAAGAACCATGAAGAACCCCAAAGCTGCTGCTACTGTCATCTTTCCATGCTGTTGGTAGTACTTAGACCAAATACTGTTATCTTGGGGGAAAAAAAAATTGAGGCGGCTCATTTAAAATTGGTAGAAAACCTGAAAAGTTTCATTCAGACCCAATTTGCACAGTCTAAATGTTTGATTTCCATGGAGTTGCAATTACACTGCAGCAGGTCTGGATCTGGATACACATTCCCTGCCAAGACCAGTCGTACTGCCAATGGTTCTCTGTGTCAGTGTGTGTCAGTTGCCTCTCCTGCTTTGTCAGCTTTTGGTGTCACTAAATTACCAAATTGCCTCAATGCAGAAAAGTAGCTGTGATTCTGGGATGTAATAGCTCCTTTATTTTTCTTAACTGTATTCACAGTGTTGCATGCTGCTATCATCCCTTTGGGCTGCTGAGACAATGACTGAATTTAGACCTTCAACAACAGCAGCTTCAGTACCCTTATTAAAAATGAGATTGTCATTGCTGCAGTCTACATCCATCACATATTGATGTCTTTGATCGCATCCTCTCTATCCCAGCCAAGCCTACGTTACTGTTTTCTTTGAGGACCGATTTCCAAATTGAACTCACTGTTTCTGATGTAAAAGCTTACTTGAGTCCCTTTCTGTCCCCTAAGTTTGAAGTACTTTCCAGTCCACAGATGAACAGTGCTAGCCTGTATGTTCTTCTCTACATTTCTCATTCATTGTTTGCCAGAGGTATAAATCAATATCCAGAGGTGTAAAATCTAGCAAGTACAAGCTGTGCAGAAAGCATTTAACTAATTAAATGTGGTCATCTTTTCCTGAAGAAAATAAGTCAGATGTTTTGATAAACTACTCAGCAGAAAGAAACAGAATATGTTAGTTGGTGTCTTTTCCATATTTATTTTTTCTCTGATTATGCCAGAAACAGCTGTGTTTAGAAACCTTTAACTTTAGGAAATGTAAAATTTTTATTTACCTAAAATAGGAAATCATCATTTTTTGTCAAGAAATGCTATGAATGGAGTATTTTTCCTAGGTGTATTCTGAAGGAATCAAGGAACTTACACCATGAAAAATTTTCAGATGTTTGAGAACACTCCAGTCTTTATTGTCTATTAGTATGTATCTGCTTAGAAGGGACTTTTTCTGTAGGCTGTTCGGTACATATGGAAAAAAGGTTTTAAACATGTAAAGAAAAATATGCATTTTTTCCTTCAAGACCCAATTTTTATTCCGTACAAACAGAAAACATTCCCTACAAAATCCTCCATGAGATTGTTTATTTGTATTGTACTGTGTACAATACTGTATAATATATCCTGTAACTGAAAAAGAAAGTAGTAGCAAATTATATTTCTTTGAAATCTGGACTATTCCCTTCAGATGAATACGTCTTCTCAACTGAATGATCTCTAGTGAAAATATAAAGCACCTGTCTTGTAAGAGTAGCACATTGAGGAGTGATGATGTCTTTTCACAAG
>NW_005054298.1:21848283-21851010 GCF_000277835.1 Geospiza fortis | reverse complement strand
CTGAACACAGTATTTTATCTTCAAGAGATAAATTCAGCATAATTGCAGGTAGAGAGATTTATGTTTGACATCAGGAAAAACTTCCTAGCCCTAAGATTACCACACCTTCCTAAGTGCAATGCAACGATAAAGCAGGTTGTCTGTGAGATTGTGAAGTCATGGAGTGTTTCTGAGAAGGTGCTAGAGGAAAATATCTATCAGAAATACGTTAGTTCTGCTCTGGAGTAGGGAGATACACTCCTATGATTCCAGTCATGATTGTCTCCTTGTGGCCAAAAGACCACAATTCAACATTGGCTCAAAGACTGAAAAAATTAAAGCATTTGACATCCATGAGAAAATTAGATTTTTCTCTTTTAGCCAGAAAGAAAAATATCAGCTGCTAGAATGACCAATTTGTCCTCAAGGTACACTTGCAGATAACAAAAATAATGAGTTTTCTAGATTATTCCACCTTGCCTATGGATCCTATCATGGAGGAGGAGAAGAAATCGCCACACAGGTGTGGCTGCAGACAAGGCACAGCTGTTTCCCCTGGTAGCCAAGGCATGACACAGGGCTGGGCTCTTGGCCCTGCATACAGGTCTGTAGGTGAAGACTGTTGTTACTTTTGAGTGAAAACTACTTGTTGAAGGGGAAACTTCCCACTGACAGGCTTGTGGGCTTTCTTCTCATCTCTGCTGCATTTCTGCCACAGTAAATCTGGCCCTATGTCAGCATAAGAGTTTGTACACACAAGTGGAGAAATTGTTTCCCAAAATGACCCTGTGCTTACATAGTGTTTTGTATTGCTGTGTATGCTGCCTGCTTTAGTCATTTAATACTGCCCTCTGTACTATGTTAACCTCTCTGCTTAGGACAGTATTGCAGGTGTTAAGGATTTAACAGTTTTAATTTAATGACTTACTTCTTGTATAAAGTTACAGCCTTACTTATCATTTCAATATCTGCCTTTATACCCATTTCATTGAATACTGCCTCATCTTCTGAATATACCTCTTAATACAAGGTGATATTCATACACTCTGATTTTTCAAGCATGACAATCCTATCAAAAAAACTTTTCTAAAGTGTTTGCTATTAACAACAGACTTGAAATATTTAAATGAAACCAGTGAGCAATTTAAAGGACTTTCAAACAGCTTTGAAACTTAGAAGTACCTGGGTAGAAAGGCTTAAAAAATTTCTTTCAACTAGAACTTTTAGGTTGCTATAGCAATGTTGTAATAATGTCTTATTAATAGAAAACTACCTAAATATGTCTTTAAAACTCTGTAAAAATTTGTGCAATATTTTTTAATGACAGTGCTAGAAACAAGCTAATAATTCTGGAGACATTAGCTCTGTTGTTTTGGGTTGCTTCAAGCCAGGATGGATCATCCTGATTTTATCTAATTGTTTAAAGGAAATGGTTATCTAAGTTTCATAGATAATGGAAAAGGGTTCAATCTTCAGTTCTTATTTGCATGCAGCAACTACATACACATACACAGCTCTTCTGCTGTGCACAATGTCTCCTGAACAGGTTTGTTGCTTTAAATGGTGCCTGGCTGTCATCCCCTTGTTAGAATGTCAACTGCAGAATGATTCTCTATGCTGTGTGCTCTTTTTCTGCTCTTTCTGATTCTTATCTCTCCCCGTGTGCTCATGGCTACAGAACTCCCTGGAACAGAACAAAAACAAACCATTGAACACAACAATATACCACTAACTTTGGGTGAAGGGTCTGTTGGGGGCTGGGGCTTGTAATTACAGCACTTCCTATTCCTGTTCCTAAACATAACAATGAATAGCAGCAGGTAAGGTGTCACACTTCATGAGCAGTTAATACATTTTTCATGCTCTTTGCAAAAAACTTTTGAATGTCTACCACTGCTTTGAGGCAATTTCCTTCAGGAAGGAAATAAGGCCACTGGGACCAGAAAAACAGCCTGTCCCAAGTCCTTAGAAAGAGTTAATTCCATAATCCACAAGGCTTTTATTCACAGGAACTATTGCAATCTTGATTTTTATTGATGTGGACATTAGATTATAATGTTTTGTGAGCCAGGCTACTTTTTCAAGATTTTAATTTCTTCTACTGTTTCATACTTAGTGAAAGGTGTAAGAGAATATAGCAAACAAGAAGTAGGGAAATGACAAGAACTGTTGATGTCACGATTCACTGATTTACCCAAATTCATAAAACTCTTTGGTATAGGAAAATAAATTTTTCACTTTCTGTACTGAAAACAGGGCATCAGATTATAGTGTTGATGATAGTCATTGAATCCACTTACTATTTTAAAAGTTAATAAGCACTGAATAAGATGAATGTCTTCAATTTTGCCTTGCAAGATTTTACACATTAACCAGGAGATATTTAAATCTCTTCTGTAGAATAGGACACCTTTTCAGGAATGTTCTTCTGACTCATCAGACTTCTTAAAAATTGCCATACTTTTAATTTTTTACTAGAACCACTCCTCTGCTTTTCTCAAACCTTTTTTTAAGGAATTGTCATTTAGCTTTACTTTTTCTCTTTCTGGCCAGAACATTTTCACATGGCTTCTGAAGGTGATAATCACACATTGCAAGAAAAAAGCAGTGCTGGTATGGTACAATACTTGATTTTATATTCATGGCTTCCCACCTAAAATTCAAAATAATTATTATAGGTGCTTGTTAAGGTTGACTGATGACGACTGAGATAATTAAGGTGATGTATCTTTGTAACCAAGGGCTGAC
>NW_005054298.1:21801018-21848241 GCF_000277835.1 Geospiza fortis | reverse complement strand
AAACATTCCTGGATAATTTAATAATTCAATAAAGTTTTTTCAGAGTTGTATTCTGCTGCCTTCATTTTTTTTCATGAAGAATTTTTTTATTATGCTGCTTTCTACATAAAATTAAGTAATATTTCAGATGTTTCTTTTTTAAAATCCAAAGGCTACTAATTATATTCAACATCATTTTTGCCTTACTTTTGTGAAATTTTAATACTTCTACATGACTTTTTCTCTGTGAAATTCTTAGGGTTATAGCTAAAAACCAGGTCTTTATTATTGATTTCAGCAACAAACACTACAGTGCATTTACTTTCACATTTTGTTTAGTCTTTGTATATGCAGTTTCTGAATATTTACTAAAATTTAAGAAGATACAAATATTAATCTAGACATACGTATGAAAAGTGTATTTTTTTTTATTATTTCATCTCTGTTTTATATAGACATTCTCAAGACACAATAATTTTCTGCATCTGCTTTTCCCTCCCTATTAAAAGCTGATTATATGGACAGCCTAGGACAAGTAGGATGCAAAGGTATTTTTCCACCAAGGTATGAAACCTAAATTTGTGATTACATTTCCAGGCTGAATTTGCTAAGGAAAACAGAATCATGTAGCTGGCCACTTTCAAAAGTCATTTTTCAAATGGTCTTTTTAGATAGTTTGACCTGTGACTTTAAAAATGCATTCAGAAATATTTCTGTAATTGAGAGACAAAACTTCAGGGAGCTATCTGAAAGGAAACTGAGTTTTTTAATGACCAATAAAACACCCTTATGTACTGTAAAATGATTGAATTTTTTATGCCAAAAATTAATAAGTTAAATATTTATTAGAACTACTGTAGTAATACAAATATGACTTTTTTCGGTATCATAGAACCTGTTAGCTATCTTAGTAATTTTCTGCGTTAAATAAAACCTAGTGTTGATAGCAGTTTTGGATAAACAAAATTAAACTAAAACCTTGTAGTTAGCTCTCTTCCTCCATCTGAAGAGAACTTGCTCTTTTGTACACATGCATACATTCATGCCTAAAAAGGACTGCCATAAATCATCATGACCTAGCAATGGAGCATAGAGAAAAATGCAACCCTAATACACAATTATTATGCAGAAGTATCTGTTTGAAACCATTGCCTATGTTCACTATATCTCAGCATCAGCTGGCAATATTCATATCAAAATCTAGAGGATAATAAGTTAAAAAAAAATCAATAGTAATTTATCATTTAATTTACTACTACTTCCTCAAATTCTAGAAGAGTGCTTGATATAATCAGCTAAAGATACATCATGATAATTTAATACATTAATAGTTAGAGGCTTCAATTGAAGCTCTCCTTTTAGGGCTTGATTATACATCTGCAAAATTCTTCTTTCCAGCTACATTAATTGGTAATTTGGCAGAAAAAAATACAGCAAATTAACTTCTAATAATCATCTTTTACTAAATGAGTTTCTATCTTCTTGAGTATGGAAAGACAGAATATTTAAATGCATTTTCCCCAGTGCACAGTGGGCACTTGTGAGACTGTGCCACTGGGCCCCCTGGCTGGAGCCTGGCCTTGGGACCAAAGGCTGTGTCCCATGGTGCTGGCTCAGCTAGGAGCCTCCCAAATGCCATCTGACTAGGCTAGCCCTGAGTCTCGCCTTACACTCAGTTGCTGAGGTTCTTCTGGACTCATCCCTGCCCATCAGGAAAAATTGGCTGCTGAGTCAGGTGATGAGGCCACAGAATGAAACACTCCTTTAGGATTCTAGCGCTGGCTGCAGGCATCTTTTGGTCAGTAGATGGAGTTGGGTAGGTCTGGATTTGAGACTAGCTAGGTCTGTGGATCCTAGTGTTGGATTGAGTTCTGCTGGCCATTTATGTAGAAAGACAGCTCTGACTGGTTAACCTGAAGAAAATGGTAAGCAATTAAAAAGTTAATTACTATTATCCTTGTGTGGCAGGTGACCAGAGCAACAGTCAGTTTGCTATGGGATTGGACTGGACTTTCAAAAAGAAGTTTAGGACTACAGTTCTCTATATAAGATATAATAGACAAATACTATTTTTTCCTTTACTTCCCTTCTTAATTTATCACATATGAAAAAAAAAATCCTCAAAATGGCCTGGCAATGGGTAAAGGAAGACCTGGAGGCTCGGCTCCCTCCAGTAATTGGAAGTGATTAAGGACAAAAGAGCAACCAACAAGCATTCAACCAGGATTTGGCAATATTCTCTGCCTTCTGAAATAGCATGCTAGTACTGCTAGTGAGACCATCCATCAGCCCCACAGACATTAAAAATGTGAATGACTATTTCTGGAAAAAACATTTGCACTATTTGTATTAGTTCTAGTAATAAAAACTCATGGCAGCAAAACCACTCCAATTCGTACTGAAGCGATTCACACTGAAGAAATGTTTCTGTGGAAAAGATGAACAGAATAGCCAGAAAGAAATTTCTAAGAGCTACAAAGACTGTAACAAAAGCAGACATTGTGGCAGTAGAAAACAAATTGCCAGCTATTGTAAATCCTATTATTTTCTCAGTGTGCCTAAATAGCATACTACCAGGACTCCCACTGACATTACTAGCATGGAAATAGAATATTATTGTGAATGCATTTTCAAAATATTATAGAAGCCAATAGGGTCCACATAACTGTCTATAGAATATGCAATATAAGCTATCAAGCTCTCCCTCTCCTTTGGAGCCAAGAAAATGTGTTTCTTACACAGAGTGAGCCTGATTTCTGGCGAGGCCTCTGTTTTGCCACAATAAATATAAGTAAATAAAAATAGTGTACTCGCAGCTTTAAACGATGATTTTACCACCTGATTTCCATTTGACTCATGCAGTCTGCTGCAGTGTTGACATGTTTCAATTTCATTACAAGACTTTTCTCTCCATGAGGCACGTTGGGAAGAAATGTGACATGTCATGGCTGAACATTGTATCCATCTCTTCATGCTCACCCATGAACTGTTAGAGATGTTTCAGATCAGATTCTGTCTTGGATACCGAACAGGTGACTCAGTGCTGCGATGATGCTGAGAAAAGTTAAAAAAAAAATCTTTTAGAAAAAAAGTGTTTTGCCCAAAGCTGTCCTATCTATCAAAATTCTTTCCTCCCTCCATGCTAAATTATTGGTTTATACACAGCTTTCGAAAGAAGGGAGAGGGTTTTTTTTAAAATCTCATTTCTCTTTCCTGCTCCATAGTTACATTGTAAAAAGCTTGGTCATACTTCAAAAGACAGGCTGTTCATTTTGTTGGTGACACATTGAGGAAAGTGTGTTCATACACAAGCACTTGTTCTTGCACACACACATTCTACATTCTCCAGAATAAGAGAGAGTGTAGAATGCATCAATATTTTGAAAAATTTTTAAGATATTTACAAGTTTTAATGATCAAAACAATTTGAAGATTTAGATTCTAAAACAATTTAATTTTTTTTTTTTCTATAAAAGCTGAAGAATTAAATCACTGGCAAGTACAGGGAAAGACTCGGGGTCACCAATACAATTGTAATTCAATTCTTACAGCTCAATTGTTTTCACTGTCATATGACTCTAATTTAGATGTCCTCATTTCCTGTGAGGATTTCACGGTGTATTAAGATGCAATAAATAGTTTGCTTCAGATATGTAGCTTTTAAAAAACACAAACCCATCAAAGGGCTATGTAAAGAAAAATATAGATTATTTTAAATTCTGATTGTGCATGTACTCTGATACCCATTTCTTACATGATCCTAGAGATTTTGATTTTTGCAGGTTTTTTAGCTTACCCTATAAAATCCATGGCAAAGCAGCCTCTTAAAGTCATCATTTTGAATAGATGGATAACTTGATTGGGTGATATGACTTTTGATTCAGAGAATTTAGTATTTCTCTATAATGTCCAGCGTAGAAGCTTTTCTGTCACTGTAAAACAATTTTAAAAAAAGTTTTCTGTGGCCAGTGGTAGCTGCTTTTTATTTGGTCCATGTGCATAAAGCCTAGAATTTTCTGTTCTTGCTTTTCTATTTTAACATGAGTAATTAACTTTAAGTTTAAAGGATTCCATGTGTGTTTGCGAGAGGGAGCTGAGGCTGCATGAAAATAGCACATATATAAAGACTTGGGGAGATTGGCAGCACTGGTCTTGAAATTACACTAGTAAATTTTTTCAGAATAAACTCAATTTATAAAACTTTCATTATGATTGTCAAGTCCATTAAAAGTTTATAACAAAAATATGCCTAAAATATTTTATGTGAAAAAACATTTCCAATTTCATGCAGAATCAGGAAGATTTGAGGAAAAAAGTCTTGCCACCACTGTAGGTTGAGTTTTAGTAAAATTCTATAGTGTCTTCAAGACCTTATTGTCTGTGTGTGCATCTGTGTCTTTGTGTACCTAGCACAATTTTACTACAGTGCTACCTTTGTTTTGGTAAAACTTGATGTCCTTTTTACAAGGAAAATTTCATAGTATGTATATGTTGAGTACCTTGTGGGAGAGCTAAGTGGTACCTTTACCAAATCCAGTGCAAATTTCTCGTTGTGCAGCTTGGATTTCTCAGCATGCATATCCAATGTGGACCATAGAGTACAGGCCTGCAGCACACCTGAGGGAAGTACAAATGTTCACAGGAGTAGCAGCATACATGCAGTACCAGTAGACAGAGAACAGATCATCAGGGTGTGAAGCAGAATCAATTCTAACTTGCCTAAAAATTTTTCAGCTCATTCAAGAAAGAACACAAATTTAGTAGCCTAAGTTTCAGGTTGTGTGCAAAATTAATTGCAAAGCACACACAATTACACTTTTAAAGCAGATCTTGCACTTCTTTATATTGCTGGAACATCCTGAGCCATGCTATGCACATTCCAGACGATGTTACATGTTTTCACAAAATACATATTTTATTGAACCTTCCAAGCTTTCATGCAGAAGGAGTCTCAAATCTTCTATGCAAACTTCAGGAGATAAGTATGAATCTCACTAAGCAGACTCATTCCATATTGCAGTATAGTTTGGACACTACAGCTAAGTGAAACCTTAAATGTATGTATAGATTCAAAATAAATATGTCATACTAGCATTTCTGAGAATTTCAAAGCAGTACACTGGTACTGCTAGTGTTCTCATATACCAGCTGCAAAAATTAATAGATTTTACATTCTAGCATATCCCATACCTGCAAGTGAAGGCACACCTCTGCCCACCTACGATTATTCACTTTTTATTTAAAACAAACAATGGGGAAAAAAGAATGCCACAAATACAGAGTCATTCTGAGAAATGTAAACAGTTCAAATGAGACACAAGTTGTGTTTGGATTAGGGAGTGGAAAGCCACAATCCTGCACTTAAATACAGTGGTTAGACAGCTAATGTATCAAACAAATTCCAGCAGCTTGGAAATGCGGGCACAAAAACAATGCAAATGGAACAACTGTGATGAATAATTGAAATCATACCCTCCGTGCCAGCTTCCCTGTACAATTTTGCAGCTTGACATAGATTCAAATTTTATAGTGTTTGTACATCATGAGTTTCACAGAACACAACTAAAATTATCTCACATGGAGAAACTCCTTCACGATAGGGCTGTGTATGGGTAAATGCCCCAGCAGTGTGCTTTAATCTTTAGTTCTCTACTTTAGTTCTCTACTGATGTAGTCTAGTAAATAGATTTAAGAAGTACATGCTGGAGACAGATGTCACCTGTTCACTTCTAGTTGTTTCAAATGCATCCTGTGAATTTGTCTACTCCACCTGCAGCTTGTACAGTCTTGATAGAATACAGGTTTTGTCGAGGACATGATGAGACATGTGTTGTACAACCATATTCATGATTTTTGTTGCACAAATAGCTTCATCTTGAGGCTAACTTGCCTTCAAAACAAATTCAGAAAGTAATGAATGGTTGGAAAAAAAGATAATAGCATGTATTAATTACTAGTATCTGCTTTACGTTTGGAGGAACAAACCTGTCTTATCAGTATATAATCTTGCCTCCTGACTTGGTAGCTGTTCTTTCTTCCTCAATCCTAGTAATTCTGAGGGAGCAACAACACATACTAGAGTACATTTCCTCCTGTCAGGCAGCCAAAGGATTAGAACTGGAGCTGCTATTCACTATCCAACCTTAGCATCAAAACAAGTTGTTTTTTTTTTTTTTTCAAACTACAGTTTGAATTTGCTAATGACACAGGCAACTCCCAGTGGGTGTGACAATCATGAGATAATCAGCTTTAGAGGATTAGAGGACCCCAGGGGTGTGATTAGCTCAGGTTGGCCAAGCCCTCTGTCATGAATTAATTCAGAAATTAATATTTGCATTCTAACACTGTATCTTAGGGAAACTGATTTCTAGCCTACGATTTTTTTTCATTAGGAAAAGCAATTCACATTGCACAAGACAATTGGCAGCTGTGGTTAATGAAATGTGAGATGATTAAGCAATAAGGATCTGAATTTTGTGTGATTTACTTCTGCCAATGATCTTTCAACACAAAGAACACATTCATTGTTATTTTTAGTCTGCCTTTTTCCTACACTTTCGTTAAATGCTTGATGGAATATTTTCAATTCATTTGATTCCATGGTTGACAATCAGATAACATTTCCTTCCATAATTAGCAATTATCAATTGTACAGAAATACTGAATGCCATTGGGTTTGCATAATAAACAAAAACCAGAAGTGATGATAGCAAGTTTGCTGAACTGAAAATATACCTTTTGTGCACTAGTCAGCTATTTGGGACTTTGGAACAGTGTTCCTCACTGTTCCTCACTCACAGAGACACTGGTGAAATGGCCTATATGTCTGACAGTCACATTGGGTCCAACCAGGGAAAATTGTCACTTGACACGCATTTAGCCAATGCAATTGATAAAATAGGCCAGAGAAACAATTTGAGAATGCAGCAGTAATTTAAATCTGTTTTATCAAATAAAGGAAAACAATTATGTGCAATAAGAGGCAGATAGAGATTGTATGGCTACCTTTTTGCTTTAAGAGAGATCATTATGTGTGGAGGATAATAGACAAATAGCAACCATGTGGGTGCTTAGTATGGCTTACATGTGCACTCCCTCTCTTCTTTATATCCACTTGCCTGCTGGTTCCACAATCTGTTCTTTGGTGTTGGCAATTTCTTGGATATGTATTTTTTGTAACCTACTTGTTCTGATTATGTATCTCAATTTCAGCATCTATAAAATGAATACAATAGTGGTGGTGAACTCCCAAGTACTCTGAATTTAGTTACAAAAAGCATTAGATACCATCAGTAAAAAAAAGTAATTTTACAGTTTTCTTACCTGAACTACCTTTTTATTTCTTCCCTAGGGGATAAATAAAAATAATTCTATTCCAGTATTGATTACATTCCAATCACAAATTGCTCTTTAACTGAACAAAGATATCTTATGATAGTCGCTTCTGACTTTCTGCTTTACCATTCCATTCTTCTGTCATATCCAACAAATATTATATGATCTGTTTATAAAATGTTGACTGTGAATTGTGTTAGATTTTTCTGTTACATTCTGTGGGAGAAGCTGATGATTATTTTTGTGTTCAGTTACATTGTCTGCCTAAATACTTCAAAGCACTCAGCAAAAGCTGAACTTTTATTTCTTTACCAGTAGTAGCAATAGTCATAGCTGTGGCCCTGGTGACAGAAAAGCAGTAAAATTGTGTAAAAGCCAATACTTAAGCCTCTTAGCCTGAGTATTAAATTGTTCTTTGCTGTGTGGACCTGGAGAAAGGACTGTGGTTGATGGGCTTCCATGGACTTTCTTGAATCATAGCACATGTTAATCCAAAACCTGAAGGTTAGCTACTACTTCGCTCTTAGTATTTGCATCTGTCTTGTTCCCTCAGGACACTTCTTAATATCCTTTATTAGCATGTTAAATGGGAATTTTCAGAGAGTTTCTATGATTCTGTATCCTTGTTATATTCTCATCCCTTAAATCCCTTTTGCAACCTATTTGTCTTTCTTGTCCTATTAATCTCTTCTTGAATATGCCCCCACCCACTAAAAAATTTATCCATAGGTTTTATGGTTTGAAAAGTGTGTCTTAAAAGCTGAAAGTTCAAGTGGAGTGGTACAAATCTTATTGGTATATATTGCCATAAAGGATTAAATACAAAAATAGACTTCCTGTGAGCATTGCAGTCATTAACAGCCAGTTTGATTTTAGTGGGCACACAAGCACCTCCATAATTCTGGCTCCTGAGGAAAGGTGAAGAAACAGCTTTTAACTGTGAATGGCCTTATCTTATGCAATGGGAAGCTATCAGTAGCGAAGGCAGCTTCATTAATACCATTACAGCTCATCTATAATGAATACAGAACACTGCCAAAATTTTATTCTGTACTTTGTCTAATAACTACTACAAAGTCTGTGTGCATTGTACAAGGAGAGCACCTTCCTGAGGTGCACATTGCCAGTCTCAGTAGGGGAAAGAAGAGGAATAACTGGGCTCCTTCCAATATGACTTCAGCCAAAACCATCGCTATTTGGGATTTTTCCCTGTAGCTACAGTCAAAAAATATTGTTATTATATTGCAAAGGTTTCAAATTGTTGTCTCCTTACTGCAAGAGTTTCATACCTCCTTGATGTTTCTCATAGGCAGCTCCTCTAAGTACTGACTCTTCCTTCTCACTGTAGCTAACTAACTCCAGTTCCCTCAACCAACCAATCCACTCTTTTATAACACTCTTCTTATTATCAGCTACAGCTGTGGCCTGTTAAAATCAGGCCTGCTTCCTATCCTTAATAATTAACCCAGCTGCAACTCTTTAGAGGGTAAGATTACTTTCTATACTTCCTTTATTTACTTATATTCTATCCCCCTATAAACAAAACCTGCAGAGTTGCTGCCTGTCAGAGGATGAGCTGCTGCTGCACATAACAGAGCAAATAATGCTGCCAAAGTGAGAGTGCTTTGCAGGGCTGGCCCTCTGCTCCTTCAGGGCAGCTCCCCACTGAGCCTGCTCAGATCCAGGCAGAGCAATGACTCAAGGAAAAAAGGCAGAAGAAATCCTGAAATAAGAGGGTGTGCGAAATTGCCCTGTGTCCTATCTGGACTGTTTCTGTGCAGAGGTATTATGTTACAAACAAAGGAATAGAGGGACCAAAATTAAAGCTGCAGACATATGTGTCCATCGTGACATTCATGCTGCCAGAAATGTGGGTTGAAAACATGGACTTTTGAAATTCCACAATATTCCTTTCTGTATCTACAGGTACTCTGTGTTTCAAAACTATGCAACTTAATGCTTCTATTTCAGGTGTTAAAGTACTTTGCAGGTTCCATTTTTTTGCCATTCTTAAGTACTGGTTCCCTTGATGTACAGGGAACAGAATTTTTTTTTTTTGCAATACATATTGAATGATTTGCACCATACCATTTTAGCATGATATACAACTGTAGTACAGCATATCTTTTGTATTTTCCTTAAAAGGGTAAAGAAATCTTAAAAATTTTTAAAGCTGAGTTTTATCCAAAGGAAAAAGCATTGGTTGCATCCAATCAAATTGCATGGATAATAGGTCACTGAACTGGATAGATTTTTCTCAGGCCCTTAATGCTGTGATGAGCATGGATGTGAAATTTCTACTGCACATGCTACAGATTATGGATTTTCATCTGTCACTCAGAAAAATATCCTTTCAGATGCTGTATTGTGGTTACAACAACAACAACAAAAAGTTTTAATGTTTCATTAGAATAAAACTTATGGCAATTTTTAAAATACGTTTATTCTGCAACCAACTTCCTAAGCTTAACTGGAATGGTTAGGGTGGGTAGCAGCAATGCAGCAAATATGATAGAGGTGGATATCTGGGTTTTCTAATGGTGTTTTAACCATTCTGCTGATTGACAGCAAGGACCATGGAGAGGATCACATTTAGCACTCACTAAAATACAAGAAATCTGGCTTCTGTACCAACTATGGTTATAAAAATATTCTGAAATTTGTATGTGGTGGTCTAAGTTTCTATTTTTGAGCAGTCACAGCCAGAGCAGTTTGCACCAGTGAGTTGCTCAGAGGCATTGAGGCACTGTGGTAATGGTAGGGACCAGCATCTGAAATGATGGGTATCCTTTTAGTGCTCAGCCTGTCTCTCTAGTCCATGGATGTGGGCCACATCTTGTTACCAGGGTCAACCATTGTTTCTGCTCTAGCTCTGTGTCCACCCTGACCCTTGTGTGGGAAAAAGTTGATTCTTGGAACTTCACACAGGAAGAAATTACAGAGAAGGACTGAAAAGACAAGTACCCTGAGCAATATTTATAAACCATGAATTAAAGCTTCTGGTCCTCCTTTGCAGGATCCAAGGACACAGTGGCTCAGGGGATATTTGCAGACAACCTGAAGCGTACAGGAGCTGGATCTTAACTTTTAATACCATTTCTGTATCCAGGACTGAAATTTTCTTTGAAAAGATGAGAGTTCACTAGGTTTGCCTCCTGCAAAAGTAACTGTCAATAGGTAAGTGCCTATTTACTGCCTTTTGTAAAACTTTTCTCTGAACAAGGCATTTTCATAGAACCATGCAGAAAATGTCCTTACCTAGCAATAATAGAAAGGCCTAAATAATCCACACATTTTTAAAGTTTTAAAGTTTTTATTTAAGTTCTAAAATTTGTAGAAAGGTCTTTCAAAGACCCCTTTTTAACTGTTAAAAGTTGCTAACTTTGAATTTTGTGCAATGTTTAAGCACTGGTCTTCTACTCTTCCCTCACACAAAATAGTAATTGGGTAAGCATCATGTACACTTAGCAATCCAACATTTGACGCAGCTCAAATGCAGATTAACTTGCATTTTTTTTTGCATTTCTGTCTCCCGGTGAAGGAACTGCCAAAGTCAGTGTTTCACATTCCCAGAAGATTTTTCTTAGCAAAAATGTAAGTATTAGATAGCTTGCTAATCTGTGTGTAAACACAAAGCTGCAATTAATACATAATAATTTTCAAACCTATGGTACAGGGTCAGTTTCCAGCAAGTACCCAAAGTATATGAAATTCTATGTCACATTTGTAAGGCAAATGTTGCCACAATGCATTCCTCTAGAGAAAAATGCGTACTTGTGTTCACTCCAAAAAATGTGAGCGTGTCCAAGCTGATGTTTAGTGTAGAAACAACTTTGCAATGTGCAGTGCTGCAGTGTAACTATGAATCAATTTAGAAAGTCATTGCAAAAGCTATTTTGCTGTTGTCCCTCTCACAGTAGCAAAAGTAATTCTTTTTAGTAAAAATTTCTGGCTGATCAGTATTCTCCTACCCTCTCCACCTCCCTCCCCTCTCTACTTCCTCCCCAAAATATAGAAGTTTTGAGTTAAGAACACAAAAATAATGACTTTTCTTGCTATTTATGAAACTATTTGTTCTACAAAAAGCTGTCCTTTCTGAAAAGGACATTCAAATTGTTGCTTCAGTGATAAATAAAAAAACTTCTCATGAGAGGCACATCGTTGGACACATACATCTTGAAATACCTCCTGTCCTTTCCCAATGTAAGTCTTCTTTTAAAAAATAGAAGTCTTTGAAGATGTATGACATAAGATAAGACATTGCTATCAGCCAACACCCACTTGAGAAAAACAGGCTGATTCACCAACTGACAGCAAGGTTAAAAATGAGATTTGATCAAAAATTTTCTCCAGAAATACATAGCTGAAGGATAAAAGCTGATTTTTCAAGGCTAGACTTTCTCAGATTGTTCTACATTTATTTCTGTGTTTTAATATTGTGATGACAGTTCTATGTCTGTCTGCTAGCAATGTCCAAATCCCTTTTGATTACTTTTAGAAGGAGCAGAGTGGCTGCTTAGCTGCAGGAAAGGAGCAGAGGCACAGAGTTTCCAGCTCTCTGCTTTGCCTGGTTTGGATTAGGAGATGATCAGATATGGATCTCACAGCTGAATTTTGGATTTCAAGAGTGGAAACTTTTAGTAATATTTTGCTAGAAGAAATTCTTTTTAAGTGATTGAAATTGTCTTCTTAATTGTCATGAAGTTGTTTCTTTTCCAAAATTATGCAGGTTATTCGTTGTTTCCCTAGTGCCTATAAAGAAAATGAAGGTACAGATGCAAACATTGCAGCTTAAGCCCATCTCTAATATGTGTCTCTTGAAGGAAAAATCCTTTGCAAGTGCATTTAATTCTTTGGATTAAAAGTTGAAAGGTGAAAGTAAAGCACAAAAGACTTTGTACTTCCAATTCACAGTAATTAATAGAAATATGTCTGAAAGGGAAAAAGATGCAGTGTTCTTGACAGAAAGAAGGTGAGGTGAGACAAATTATGCTAAGACTCTGCATTATAATTAAAACTTCTAATTGCCAGTTCTAAGGCATATCATTTTTAAAAAGCATACTTTTAAAGTAAAAATACTGTTTAAAGACAGAAGGTCATCTGGTTAAGACTCAAAATTAAAACTCCTTGATGAATTTCTGATTCTGAACTATGTCTCTACTAGAATTGAATGATGTAATAAATTAATAAAATAGCATCACAACTTAATGATAATTATCTTACTGATTTATACTATTTCCTTGAAAATAAACAGTTCTCTAAATTCTCTTGATGAAATTCAAACCTATTAATATTAATGTATTATAAAAAAGATCATTTTAGATCTTATAGTTATTTGTAAGTTGAAGTGGAAAGGTGTCTCCAGATCAAAATTTGTATCACTCTAAATAAAATACAGGGAACTGAATGAAATATCTGACATGCTGTTGAAGAGGTCTGGGTATAACTTTGTATATCAGGTTTATTTTGCATCAATTTATCAATCTTCTTAGTGACAATCCTACTATTGCAATGAAGTGTGACTGCACATGCCTAAAGTTCATACTGGCCTTAATCCCACTGGTTAACAGAAGCAATGGAGAAGACCCTGATTAAAACAAATAAAGTATCTTAACATTCAGAAAAAAACATATGAATTTGAATATCGGGTGATTTTAAACAAGTCTGGCATTGCAATTTGACTCCCATTCTTATAAGTTTATTGCAAGTACAGTTTTCATTTTAAATGGTAAACTTTCTAAAAACTACACTTTCTCTTCTTTTTCCCTTCATTCGTAAAATACTGGATTTTAGCTTCTATTTCCTCAGGAAACATGGACTCAGCATAAAAGCCTAATGGCAGACCGGGGGTAACATTGTGCGTGGTGTGGTATAATCTGTTGCTAGCTGCCAGGGCTAGCTCTTGGTGATCTGGTAAACTGGACCAAGAGGAGCCCATAACATGCCCAGCAATATTACATTGACATCCTGCTCACTGGGGAGAGGGACAGTAAAGTGTGACATTGGTTCCTGACTGTTGAGTTGGTAGGCCAGAACCTTCCTGGGAAAGACAAAATATGGCAATAATCTTGTAAATTTGGAAGGGTTTACTGCTGTCCTCACTAGAGAAAAGCTATTTCCCATGTCATCCCAGCATCTAGATGGCTTCACCAGCTATCCAGTTTTTCTAGTGTTAATAATTTCCCTAAAATATGAGATAATCATGGAAACTAGTTTGTGTGTGTGGTAGGGAGTGGCAAGCTATTATTACATCTCTCCAGTCTGTGCTGTTACATGTGAACAGGTTTCTGGAGCTGTTGAATACTTCAGTTTCTCTCATTTAGCAGAGTTATGTTTGATCAGCAAAGGATTTTAGTTATTGGAGATAAGTTTTCACTAATACAGGGGTGTTTAGTCAAGTGTGAGGTGTGTGACTCTGGATCTCAGCTAAGAAAATGAGGTATTAATCAAACTTAGAGTATCTTCAAGTTCTGTCCTGATCCTAACATGCTGAAGCAGGCCAAAATGGTACAAATATGAATGGAGAACAAAAATAAGGGGAAAATGTTCCAGATTCCTATAGTAGTGAAGCTCTGGGAGAGATTTATACTGAGAGAAGGATTGTCTTGAATTCAGAACTCTGTTTCAGTAGGGCATTGATTGACAGCAGTGTTTCAGTACTGGAATACTGGCCTTGTTTGACTAAAAGTTTCCATCTTGTGTTTCTAAGGCTGCTAATGTGCAGGTATGTATGTATTTTCACTCACCTGAACTATAAATCTGGTCATAAACCAGTGGGAATGTTCATAGTTCTATTGTTAACATGATTAAAGGCTGGAAGGATCAAGGCTTTGACTTTCCATAATTTAGCAAAAGGATCTTATAAGTCTGAACTACTAAATATTACCAAAAATGCAAACAGTTTCTCAAGTCTGCTGTGGTACACACAGAGAAGGTTGTGGTCTCACACCAGAAATCAGAAATCTTGAGGAATGCCCTTGGAGTGTTTTAGACTTCTCTTGTTTGCTTCATCCCTCAAAAGAATGAGAGAACTTTGGTCTACCCAGTTGTGTGACATTTAGTTTTTCTTGAATTCTTCATTTCACTTGCATGCTTTCCACGTGAACACTCTTACCAGGGAACAGAGTGCACCCTTAGTAAGTGTCCTTAGTAAAGTCGAATTTCACAAGAATCATTTAAAAGTACATCTCCAACTATAATCACACATTACTTCATATTAATACAGGTTTTAAGTCTGAGTAGATTTTATAGTATAAAAAAGCACCTTCTTTGTCTCTGTATGAGTCAAGTGAATAATTCACCATGAATAATTTATAAGATGAATTGAGGTTCCTCTTTCATGTACCACCTACGTGAAATAATTTCATTTATTTTACTTTTTTTCCCCTTTAAAATCTGAGGTAATATGCAGATCTGAAAGCAGAGCTTCCTTACCTAATGGTGCTTGGTCAAATAAGATCCATGTTTCTGTATCTTGAATGGATGAGCAGAATATAAATATGCTGTGGGAGCAGATGTTATAATTACAGATTTTAAGTCTACTTTTGACAAACACTGCTTAATATGAAACCTGCTCTCAGAATTATTACCAGGAGTAACGTGAATAGGATAAGATGCTTACATAAATCAAACACAACAGAGTAATCAGAATCATCTGTGAATTGGGGTGCAGGTATTTTAGTGGTGGATTCTCCTTTGGAGCAGGTGCAGGGAGGTGTGCTGAGGTGCCCTGGGGCACAGGGCAGGTATTTTAGTGGTAGATTCTCCTTTGGAGCAGGTGCAGGGAGGTGTGCTGCCTGTCCCAGAGGTGCTGAGGTGCCCTGGGGCACAGGGCAGTGGCAGGGCAGAGAACAGGCAGTGCGCTGTGGTGCCTCCAGAGCGAGCAGCACCAGCCACAGGCACAGCATGGCTGAAGCAGCCCCAGCACTGCCTGGGCACATCAAACACGGCCTCTGGTGTACAGCTTAGGGCACTCTCAGTCTCTGTAATGCACACCAACAGCCAGACCAATTCTGAACTGCCCAAAAGAAAGGAGTTGCCTTCCTCCTTCGTCTGTACTCTGTACCAACTCAGAAAGCGTCCGGCTTTTGACACCTATTTTATAAAGAATTTCAGACTCTTAACCCTATTTAAATTTTAATGTGAAGGCTTCTTATAGTTTCTATAATTTGAGGCATTTAAAGCAGATGAAGCATCTTTAATCATAAAAGCTTCATTGCTCTAATTTACGATACCTGCCTTTTAAGCCCCACCATAAAGTGGATTGTGTTTGGGGGGATGATAGTTCTCAGTAAGCAAATGTGATCCATCAGGAAACCTGTTTACATTAAAACATTTTGACAGCACCAGTAATTAAACCTCTTTCCCAGGTGCAGAGCAATATTTTAAATGTCCCTCTGGCTACAATACCATTCAGGTTTGTCTGTCTTTCTCCCTTATCATCCATCCACTGCAATAACAAAGTAATGAGAAGATGGGGAAATATAAGGAGGACTGGACTAGCAGTTAATAATCTAAGTATACAATCAGAATGTTAAAATATTGTTTTAACTGATTTGGGTATTAGTTTGTATGACACTGAAAAATTACTTTGTGCATTTCCATGTGCTTGAGAAAGAGTAATAGGAAATCATGGCACCAGTGCTTGCTGCTGTGAAAAGTTATAGCCTAACATGATCATGTCTGACTTTGAAGTGTGAGTTGGCTCTAGAACATAGCTATGCAGGGCTTTCATGCAGACAGCATGTGATTCTTTTTCTGTGAACCTTGCTTTGAATAACAGTGCAGGAAAACTGGCAAACCCTAAAGCCTGATGAACTCATGAAACTATAATTTGGACAAGTACATACTTGTGCTATGAAGCCAAGGGTAAGATCTATTTGACTTAGATGCAACATAGTTCAGATGCTGCTCCCTGTCAGACCAAGTAAATTCTAACATCCCTGCCCATGCTAACTTGCTTCTTATCAGCCTCCATCTTAAAAGCCCCAGACTGACAGGTAACCATCCACTTATTTTTGGGAGTAATCAATCAGTTCTGCTCTTCTCTTGACTGGCCAACGCAACAGGCTATATACTCCATTTCCAACCATGCCTTGGAAGCCTTTGGTGGAAATCTTTGGAAGAAGAGTTCCAGGCATGGGTATACTCTTGGTGCTTTAGTCAACATATCATTTTGGTGTTCTGAAGATGAGGCCCTGGCACATGTAGCTATTTAATTCTTTCCTGGTTTTATCAGGACTGTCAAGTCTCTATATCAAAAGTGGACAGGTTGTCCTGGGAAATCTGATTACATTGGGAGAATGTGGTGACTTCTGGCAGTGGACTGAAAGCAGGAATAGCAATCCATCATGAGAAGTTTTGAGAGAGAACAGGACATTCACAGGGGCTCTGAAAAAGAAAGCATTTAACACAACCCTACTGCACCGCCAAATATGTTGCTCTTTCCAGTACAGCTGATGCACAGAGAATTTTCACCACTTGTAAATGTTTGAGAGCATGTCTATCATGTACTTAACTGAAGTATTTATCACTTAAGAACACCTTTAAAAATATCAGAAAGCTATAATTTTTGAAATATGAAATGTCATCATTATTATTTCTATGCAGTTTATATGCAAATACATGCTTCCCCCCAGGCTTGAATTCACAGAAAATTAATTGGAACAGCTTTTTTCCCCTTTCATGTATTTTTCCCCCATGTTGTGAAATAAGACATTGCACAAAACTGGCATGTCACTTGTACAATCTATAGTTATTACAATACAATCTTAAATGCTGAATCAGAAACCCTGAGATATCTTTGTATTCAGTACTAATTGAATAATTTCTGTGGCTGCTCACCAGCTCTGTACTGTGTCAGGAAGCCATGTAGAAATATTAGTATCATGGGTCTAAGCCTGGTGCAAATGAGAACAAATCAGAATCAAAGGGATTTTTGTGTAGTTATTACTTTCTCTAAATCTATAAACATGCACAAATATTTGTTAGAAGCAGAAGCGACTCTTCACCATCCATTTTATTGATAATGAAAGTGATCTGATTTAGCACAGCTATAACAATCATGTTTTTATACATATGGTACAGAAGCTATTTTTTTAAAACCACAACAGAGCAGATTACCTGAGACATTGCTCTTAAAAGAGAAAATATGATCATTATTCATAAAGCTATTTTCAGAGGGCATAAGTGGTCTCTGTGTGTCCTAATGCCTCTACATGCTGCTCAGCTGAAGCGCAGCGCACTCATTTCTATCTGGGTTTCTAGGGTAAGAGGCTGCCTGGATCACCAGAGAGCTGGCAGAGTGTCTCCTAAACAGCAGACGGAATAGGAGTTGGGAGTAGTTGTAAAAACCTGTGCTACAGGAAAGTTCATGGTTTGCAACAATGACTTGTGTTTGTTGTACAGAATGCCAGCTCTGTGCCACGCTGTGTGCTGGTGCTGTATCTGTTCAATGTTTACATACAAACAATCAAAGTACTCCTGTAACCATGGGACTGGGTCATGTCCTGTCTTGTTCATTGGGGAATTAATTGTACTTGTTTTAGAGTTAGCTGTTAAGGAGATTAGGAAGGTGAAGCATAGCAGGGTGGCTGTGGTTGCATGGCAACTGGAAAGAACAGTAACATCTGGTATTTTTAATTTTCTTAGAACCTATAGGTCTTTGTGCCATTGGATGAGCATTATTATTTCTACAACCACACCTCATTTTTGTTATTTGTTAGCCAATAGGTAATGTCCTTGATGCTACCAGCTGACCCAGGGGTAAAGTTAGATATAACATTGGATGCTGTGATGCAAAAGTCAGCTTCCTAATTGCCAGGCAGAGTTAGCCCCAGAGGACACTCCCCAGCAGCAGCATAAAGGGAAAGGTCTTTCCTCACAGGAAGGACTGGCTTTGAGGTCAGTCAGCCAGCACTGTTAGCTACTTCAGCATAGGGTGTGTCTCCTGAAACAATCAATCTAGTTGAAGTATTTTTTACTGTCCACCTGCGGGACTATTTCTTTCCTTTTAGGAGGGGAAGGAGACCAGGCCAGCTGTCACAAGAATGGTTTCTATAAGGAAAACTGCAAAGGACTTTAGCTCCTCTTCCTTCATAATTTCCCTACTTGTGCCTCTGAATGCTTTATGCTTTATTTCTGACAAGCAAAGGAGCCTTATTAAAGCAGTGCTTTACTTCATCCATTTTTGAAATTAAAAATCAGTAAGTGATGTGGTGTGGAGACCACACTGATTTTGTTCATCTGCCTTCGGCATTTGACATCACTTCCCCACCACGTAGCTTTCTTCTGTGGTTGCTTTAAAAAAAAAGGAATAACAGGGGTTTCCCACAGAGCTTCCCACTAGGGAGCTGCAGACATTGGGCAGACTCAGCAAGTGCCACAGCAGTTGGTGCTACAGAGCCTTGAAAAACCTCCCTGGTCTTGCCTCACCAGATACAAGGACCATTTTAAGCTCTCCTTGCCTCTGTGTAGGCACCCAAAGCAGCCCATTTCCAGGGCAAAGCTGCTGATTTCCTCAAACCTGACTGACAGTGGGGCTTTGGAGAGCAAAAGCTCAAAGGGAGGGTGAACATGCTCCCCACACCACTCAGCACCTCTCTCCTCAGGACCCACTGATCTGCTCAATGCCAGACAGAACAAAAAATGCCAACAGCATGCCAAAGCCCCCTTTTCAGCCTGAACCCATTGCTGGAAAGATCAAGCAGAGACCTGGAGTTTTGTGAACATCAACCAGGAAATATTTTCTTCAGTCACTCAACTTCAGTGAACCTCGTGTGTGCGTTTGTCTGGCTGCTACAATTGTCATTGTCTCCAAAGAAGCTGTTGAGAGCATTTTGAAAAAGCTAATGATTGTATAAATGCAGCAAATTAATTTCTTATTTTTTTAAATACTGACTAGACTAGATTTTATAACTGATGCATAAAAATTTCCTTTTGCATATTCTGCCTTTAAGACTTCATTTTATAAAAATACCTTTGTAAATCCTCTTTTTCTACTTCCTATTCATCCTTTTGTTCAGATCTTTTTGAGACTCAGCCCAGATTAGAATTCATCATGTCTAAAAAAAATGAGATGATAAAGGTATTCTTTCTTCAATGTGCATCTCCAGCCTTTCTTGACAGGCTGTCAAGAAATATGTCTCTAAAAAGCCAGGTTAGATCCTCAGAGACAGCCAGTGATGCAGTTCTTAGTAATGTGCTAAAACCCAGTCAGAGTACACCTTATTGTTGCTGTGTGCAGTGATGTGACATGTGAGTTATTTGTTTGCTCTGCCATAAGATAGCATTAGGGGATATAGTGTGAACAGATCACTCATTTGTGGAAATATTTATGGTGCTGCTTTCGAGGGATCATTCAATTCGAAAGCAGATGGCAAAGCATGGATATTCATAGGCTATTCTAAAAGCTATCTTAGGTAAAATGTTTTCACAGAGAGCAGCTAAGGCCTGTAACATTCTGATATTTTACAACATTTATTACTTAATGTTTACATATATTTACAATAAATCTTCATAAATGCTACTCAAGCAAGAATTTGCTAGTTCCAGTTTTTATTACAGCATATCCCATGAGCTCTTTATAGCTCAGGCCCCTGACCCTGCAAATATCTACACATGACTTAAATAATACTCAGCTGAAGGGGGTCTACTGTGTTCAGCAGTGTTTCTAGCATGGCAGACTCTGGGAACATGTGGTGTGTGTCAAGATTTTCAGTTATCTGGGAATTTGAAACCTCATCTCCTGACAGCTAAAAGGAGTCTAGCTCTAGAAATGACAATCTTGTCTGCTCAGAACTGCAGAATCATTCTAAGGTGTTAATTGGAGCATCCAGAAAAACAAATATTTTTTAAATATGATTTCCAAAGGCCTTACTAGTGTGAAAATGCTAATTCAGGTAAATGTGAATTAGCTGTTTTGGTAATTTCATGTCATTCTTGCCCAAGCACTCAAAGCCCAGCTTTCCATGGTTCAATGTTTCAAAAAGGAGGTGAAAAAAAGTTCACTATTCATGTTAATTGGAGGGGTGGCTTTTTTCATAGAATGGGTGATTTAACATGTATTAAAATGCAACAAAATTTTCAGCTTCCTGATTGTTATTGGTGTCCCTCACCTAGCATTCCCTGGGCTGCCTCTTCCTTACTGCCTTCTGCTCCTTTAGAAACATCCACATGCCCTTTCCACACACTTAAGTTTGACATAAAAAGAAAAAAATTATCGGAATGTGCTTTGAAATTATTCTCTCAGTAAAACTTGTGACACAGCACTTTGCTTTACCCATTTCAGCTGTGCTCACTTGCAGTGCTCTTGGTCCCAGCTGTCTGACATTCAGGCTAGTTCCCATGGCATTGTGGTGCTTCAGGTGTGGGCTCTGTGCCTGCCTTTGGTGGCTTCTGGCCCTGGGTCCCAGCTGGGGCTGGTTGGGCTGCTCCCACTGCCCAGCTGTTTGTGATGAGCTGTGCCAGAGCCTGATTGGTTGGGATGGGCACAGCCTGGGGCTTTTCCCAGTGCCTGGGGGCAAGCAGGGGTTTGGCTGCAGTACAGGAGTGCTGGGAGCATGGAGCTGTCCTCAGATTTGTGCAGGTTCCTTTCTACAGGATGGGCAGGTAAGTTATTGTGGTTTTATGTCTCTGAGGCTGTCGGGTTCTGGGTGATGAGTAGCTTTGATAGAGAAAGCAGGGGCTGAAGTGCATGAAGATAACACAACTGTTTCCTAAGCAAATGTCTTTTGAAGTGTTTGGTTGTTTTTTTTTTTTGGTTTTTTTTTTACATGGCTGTACAGATATGGAGCTATAGTGTTGAGTGCAAGTCAGATTATTTTTGGTTGTGGTCTGTCCTGTTTCTGAAAAACTATTGGTGCTCGGGTTTGACTTGCTTGAACTTTGCTGACTTGAATGCAGTGGTCCCTACACTGCTGGAGTATCTTCAGGTGTTAGGGAGAGATTTTTATCCTTTTTATTGTTTCCGTTGGGTTTAGTCTTGTTATAGCTCTCATGGTAATAAAAATTGTTGTTAGCGTATCCTGCTTCTCTCTCCCTCATCCACCCCAGCCCTAGTATAGTTATTTCATGTTAAAACTGAAATAAGCCCTGTGCCTGACTGTGACCTCCTCACCCACTGTGGGCTGTGCTGGTTCTTAGGCGGTGCCTTTAGCAAGGGCCCATCCTTCAGACCTCCATCCTACTCATTGCTCTATTTCCATCTTTGTTTTTCTGCAGCCTCACAGTGCCGGTCTCTTTACTCTTTCTGCTCCTACAAATTGGACTGTCTCTCAGCTAACAGTAAATGTACTTTGTGCCATAGCAGGAGCAGTGTATGCTCTGGGAAATGCCTTGCCATGAGCATTCAAAGGCTGATGTAGAGTATGTACTTATATGCATATGTATGTGGTGTTTATTAAAATGTGCTTGAGTAAGTATTAATAATGGATACAATGCTAATCTTTGTTATGGGTTTTCAACCCACTGGGGAAAGTGGAGTATAAACTGCAACTTTAAATATTTCCCTGTTGAGAAATAGGTGGATTACAACTACTGCAGTGTGCTTACTTTTCAAGAAAGCTATTAGTTAAATCTCATTAATGCCATAAATTGTCTGAAGGAGATAATATGCCTCTGAAAAATGCTCTTAAGTAGGTAAGTACTTGTGTACAGCCATGTTAACAACATAGCAGAGATGGAAGCTGTTCTTAAAGAACTTAAATACAGTATCTCTGTCATCTGTGCTTATAGAGAAAGACCTGGATAAAACAGACCTGGAATTTGTTGTCCTTGTTCACACTGGCCCAATGTGGCGCTGACTTTTGTAGAAGTAGTTGGATACGTAGATTGGCTAAGATGTGTGCAGTGCTTGTGTGTGCTATTTGGGTTAAATTATTTAAGCCTGATTACCACCATCATTCAGGCTCTTTGGTGGTTTGTGCTATGAAAACCTGTGAAATATTACAGCAGGCCTCTTTCAAATTCCTCGTCTTGCCTGACAAAAAGAATACTAAGGGGTAAAAGCAAAACAAACAAATGAGACTCAGCAAAACTTACTGATGCTGCACAATATTGAGACAGGCAGTCTGTGGTAGACTTTAAATGAAACAAGAACACAGGGGACTATATTTAATTTAAACACCACTCATCCTAAAATAACTTAACCTGCAGAATGATTGCTGTGCAAACACTGTAATAATATAGCAGAGCTGTCACTTCAGACAGTGTTTAATAGGCTCTGGCCGATTTCATTATTAACACTTAGAACACTTCATGAAAAGTGATGAAAGTACCTGTACATAACCTGTACTGAAATCTCCAAGATCCCACGGAACATTTTTGTAGCTACTGCCTGACACTTCTCAAGGGGGACTGCAAATGGTTGTGAACTTGAGCTGTTAGCAGCAGATGCCAAAACTCCTCTTGTTTCAAAATTGCAAACAAAGTAGATGAAATTGGCTCCTCACGGTTTTGCTTCCATGCGGTCTGTGTGGAAGCCTCATAAGGGAGATGAAATGTTTCTGCTGCTATTACAAATGATTGGGAATTACTTTTTCTCTTAATGTAAATTTACACGAAGACCATGCTGGCATATTGTACTGCCTCAAAGATATATTGAAGGGACAACCCAAGAAAAAATAAAAAAAAAATACTGTAGCTGCAGAAAAAGTGCCTGCAGTTTTGCTGTTAATGTTATATTTTTACTACCATGTGTTCCAAAAGTTATTTTTCATAACACAGGAATAATCCATAATCCTGATGATTGTAGGAAGAAGCAGACTAGCCAAAATTTTTGATAATTTATATTATTATACAGTGCATATATAGACACTGTAATTATGGTGCAACTATGAGAGTACCAATAAATTCATTAGAGTTCCAGTGTTTGTTTTTTTTAAGACTTCAGAAATAGACTTCTCTTATAGTGGGGCAGAGTGTGTGGGTTTCTGCTTGTGTTATCACTGGGCATTGGTGGAGATGTTTGATATGGCTGTGGCTGGGTTGATGGTTGTTATTACTAACAGCTGGCACAGGGCTTACTCCAGGCCTTGATCATTGTCTGAAGGAGCCAAAATGGAATCCCTGGAGAGCCTGGGTATTTCCTTAGCTCCTGGAATCAGCTCAAGCCATAAGTCACAACCTTCCTATGTTGAATTACAGCAGCTGGGAAGTTTGTGTGTTTCCATTAATGACAGATTGAATAGCGTTAATTTGGACTTGGAGATCTTTAGGTGCACCTGTGCTGGCACCTGGCCTTGAACAAACATGACCATGGAGCTTCTGGCCTTCCAGGCAAGAGAAGTAGATGGGAGAGGTAAGGCCAGTGGTGCAGGGGTCTCTGTGGTTCTCATGCAGAAAACCCCTTGGGTAGGACATTCCTTTTCTGCCTCCTTTAACTTCAATAAGTATCTAGGAATGCCTCAAGGCATTTGACTGGTATTGAGTGGTCATCTGAGTTACTGTGTTCTGATCCGAGGCTTATGTCATGAAATTGAGACATCATTGGTTAAGAGGATAGGGGATTGCTAATAACTGAATTTTAATAATGAATTCCCAGCTGAGGTGTCTCCACTGGATGTGTTGATTTCTCTTTCTGGACAAGTGCATTTCAGATAACAAAGAGGGTGAGAGGATGGCTAGATTTTCTTTTCCTTAGGAAAAAAAGTAACATCTCCCCACTGTGCTTTTTTTTTGGTGTTGCTTGAATGTGACACAAACTATGGAGGTTGGGAATCTCTATAATGTAATGGTGCTGAATATCTGCAGTCTAGAGGTTGGCTTGGTTGGGCTTTCAGCTTATGTTCTGGAAACATTTGGACATAAGCCACGCTTGATTTAAAGAAAAAATAATGCTTAGAAGTTTTTCAGACCTCATATAATGGTTTGGATGTAAAAAAAAATCCAAATGAGCTTGAATCTTAGACTAATGTACATTTGTTGTGTGCTTATACCAATTGGACTGCAAGATCCCAACCTTTTCTGCGCCTCCTTGCACTCTTCTTAGTTCTCCTGAGCTGTCTGGCTCCTGTTGTAAACGAAAGCTTGGCAGAGCCGTTTGCAGCAGTAAAGGGTTATGGGATCAGCCCTGTAGCGTGCTGACAGAGAGAGCCTGGCTCTTGGGGCTGGTGCTGGCTAAAGCAGAAGGGAGTTCTTGGTGCTCAAAAGCAGGAGAGGCAGGTTGGGTCTGCCCCAGTGGGAAGGCAGGTGAAGGCTCTGGTGGAGGACCTGAGACAGAGTGCAGGAAGAGCCTGGTGCCTGCTCTGGCCTCTGCTGGGGTGAGGTTGATGGGGATTAGGAGAGGGCATCAGGAGGCCACTGCTTAATCTTGTTCAGCTCTTAGGGATGCATCAACTAAACTGGGCTTGTTCATTTAGTAAACTATTAAAGAAGTTGTCTTCAGGGTATTTATTTCAGGCAGTTCTAGTGAAGTAATCCTTTAATTCCTCAGAGTAAATGCTGATGAGGATTTACTGCAGACTAAGCTGTGTGGAGGTTACTGTCTGAGTGGTTGTAGAGTATGTTTGGGAGCAGTATGGCTGCTGTCCCCTGGGGTGGGCAGTGGGAGATGCAGGGTGTCCCCACAGCAGGGCTGTCCTCTGTGGCCATTGATGGCTGTGCTTGGGAATGCTTGTGTCTGAGCCTGGAGATAGGGGTTGGTTCTGCTTCAACTTTGGCTGAAACCACTCCTGCTTTAAATGTTCTGCTGTTTCTTGCTGTTGTGCATGCTGCCCAGCCTTCTCTCCTCTGCCTTGATCTTTCTTTTCCTGGGTTGTTCCAAATAATGAGGGAAGCCCCAGATGAAACCATAGTCTGATGTGTATAATTCAATTTCAGCACAGTTCTGTCTATATGCATTATTTTGCCTACAAAATCATAATGGTTTCTCACTCTTTAGGCAGTGATTTCTTCACTCTGTACCAAGAGTGTTCTGCACTGAGGAGGCCAGGAGAAGGCCTGTGCTCTTCCACTTAGTCAAAATGGATGTGTAGTGCTTTGATTAGCTAGGTTTGCAAGTTAGGAATTATTTATCCTCATATTGGTATTGCTGGAGCAAGTCAAAAGAAATTGAAGGGGAACTCCAGCCTGTGGTGAGCAAAGGAGCTGGGACTTCACTATTCTGTCCAAGTCCTTTTCTCAAGGGAGCTGCTTTCCTGGGGACATCAGGGCAGTGCTGTTGAGGCTGCATGATAGGAAAGCAGTGTGAGTAAAATCTTATGCCAATACTTTGGATGGGAAGCTGGTTGAGGAATGTCATTTGGTATTGGAAGTGATGACCTACCTTATGAAAAGGAAAGGACCACTTGCAGTGGGAGAACATGTAGGTCCAGTAAGAAACTTATTTGTTCTGGAAATTCCTATGCTCTTGGGAAATTTGTTAATGGCCAGAGCATGGCTCAGGTCTGAGCAGATACTCCTGGTCTCTCCCTGACACTGCTCTGCTCTGACTCCCTTTTGTAAAATGTTCCACCTTGTGGCTACAGAGTTATTGGCAAAAATCTGATTGTAGAACCTTGTTCTACAAGGTAGAATAATAATCAAAACCAAAAAATCAAGGCATAATAATAAATCAAAACCTGGAAGTATTGGAAAAGCATAGTTGCATAGAAACTTGAAACTTATAGCAATTTTTCTGCTGCGGAGGAAAAATGACAACAACAACTTTTACCAGTTCCAAGTTGTTAAATCAAAATTTGAAGTATCCTTTTCTAATAAACTGGATTTTTTCAACTGCTTCCATTTCTTATCTCAGACATGGAGCTGATTTACATGGAAACATTTTGTGTTAGAAGTCAGAATGTGTTATTATGTTTTCTTTCCATAGACAGAAAAAAGTTATATTAGAGTTTTTCTTGAAATTAAGTATATTAGAAGGCACTTGAAACTTTAAATTGACTAAAAGAGCACTTTAGTTTGAAATGTGCTTTTATATATAACTAAAACATACAAACAGGGTTTGCATTATTTCTGAGTAATTGCAGCCCCTGAAAGATCCCATAGTTGAAAGAAGCTGGTTCAGTTTCATGCTAGAAGCTCAAAGTTATTGAAAGCAGCTGTTCTTCAGTTTAGAAATAATTTGATCTGAAAAATAACAATAAGGCTTATTACAGAGGGTAAAAGGAAATCTTTTGACCTAGAAAATAAAGTAAGGAGTTTAGAGAGTTCTAAGTACCAGTAGTCATCCTGAAAAATGACAATACTTATGTGTGGCTTAATCTGACACATTTATAAGACTTGTGACATGGCTCAGTAAAATGTGTTGTATTTAGTGTTGTCATTGACCTGTGTCATAAAATAATATGAATAATAACTGTAAAATTAACTGTAAGGATTTATTTTAAAGTATAATTCAACACAAAATAAAATTTTAAAATATCATCCTGCTTCTGGAAATTGTTTTGAAATAAAAATGGAGGTTGATACAGTTTGAGTGATACAGGATGATGAATATGCGCATCCCTCTGCAGCCTCCAAATATCAGTGTGGTGTTGGAAGTGAGTCAAGGCTGTGGATACTTCATAGTCTCAGCAAATGCTGAAGTTTAGCCTTTTGGGAGTCATTGGCGCATTCCCATTTGACTCAGTGAGGTGAGGATTTTGGCTGTGGCTCCAAAAGCAGTTTTGTCTGAGCCGTTCCCATTGCGCTTGTGGAAGAAGGTGCAGAGGAGGCCCCATTTCTGTGGGGACTTTGGCTTGTGCTGTTCTCTGGGCAGTCATGGCAAAGCCTGGAGGAGGGACAGAGGGATGTGCTGCAGAGTAGGCAAGCCCTGGTGTGACTGCCCTCTCTTCTGGCTGCAGCTCTTGTCCTTAATAAACTATCCCTGTATCTAACACTGACAGGCATGCAAACCTCAACTTGGTACACCTAAAACAGCAATACTGATTATATTCTGTGGCACAAATGTCATCTTTCTGAGTGTTTGAGGCCTAAATGCAGACCTTTGAGAGGGAGGACAAATTGATGTTAAGGCCAGCATGTAGCAGCATTAGTCTTCATTTACCCTGTTGAGATCAAAGTATGAAGTTACTAGATCCAAGTTGGTGCTTCATTATTGGGAGGTTTTTATTTCAGCTCTCTCAAGGTATTAAACTACTGCCTGTTAAACTGATTCTCCTTTTCTGGTGATTAAATCAGTAGCAGATTTTTATCTTAGAGTGAACGAGAGGACAAAACGCCAAGGGCAGTGAAATTACAGCTTGAAGTACCATAGTATGGTTTGTGTTGGAAAAGACCTTTAAAGGTCATCTAGTTCAACTCCATTTCAATGAGCAGGGATATCTTCAACTAGAGCAGGTTGCTAGGAGCCTTGTGCAGTATGACCTTGGATGTTTCCTGGGATGGGGCTTCTATCACCTCTCTGGCTAGTCTGTTTTAGTGGCTCACCATGCTTGTAAAAAATTTCTTCTCTACATGTAGTCAAAGACATTACCTTGTCCTGTGGCAAAAGGCAGCCTGCCAGCCTTCTCTTGTACTTCTTGCTGGCTCCATCTAGTACTTGATAGCCTTCAAGAATTAGTGAAATCTGAAGAGCTCTTGCGTAGTTATCTCCATTTTTGCAGAGGAGAAACAGAGTCAGACAAATGACATGCCCAAGGTTGCAGAGGAAAAACAGGAAAAACCAAGCATACTTGTGTTGTGTGATGCTTCTGCCTGCTGGCTGCTCTGCCTAGTTTTAGATGGAAAACACTGCTTGTCTTTCTCATGGCAGTTACTGGGATGGATGTTTTTCACCACACCTCATGAGAGCAAACTGGATGGGAAGCTAGAGAGTATCACTGCCTGCAGACTTATTTTCCAATGGCCTTAACTGCTGCCATTTATCACAAGCCTTTTTGTAAAGTTTGTCATGATTGACTTTTGCTCTGTCACTGCAAGTTGTTTACCTAACAAACAGGACGAAATAAGCACAATTATCACTGTTAGGTAGAAAAACAAATCTTCAGAGTAGAATTTATGATAGTTGCAGACTTTATAACCCATAGGATATTTTTTAAAGGGGATAATACTGCTTATGCAAGCTGTGCTGCAGATGCTATTTGTGGTCATAAGTTTGGTGTCATATACAAATCTCAACTTTGGTCCACATTTGCTTTGCTCCTCTCACCACTATCTTCATGTCCAAATCACTTCTGTGGAGAAATCAGAACAGCTGTAGTGCTGGTATTGTTTATTTTTTCCAGGGTCTTTGTCTCCCACTGCATTAAGTATTTGTAGTACCAGAGTCACTTAAATACAGTTCTGGGAGGAGATGCTTGCCTGTGACCACAACATTTGCTCCAGAGTCTTTCCACACCTTCTCTCCTAAGGCTCAGCCTTGCTCCACTTTGCAAGTGCACTTGTTTAGTCAGGACAGATGAAGGCCAAGTACAATAATGTGTTTTGGTGAAAAACTAGTTCATGCATGCAGTGACATTTGAGTGTTCAGCAGTCTTCACCTGTTGCATCTCTCATACTTCTGTTGACCAATTTCTATTATGTAGTTTTATATAACCAGATAAGTCTTGTATCATCAAAAGATTATTTTTTAGCTAATTTTTTATCCACATTCAAAGTGGGCAAATTAATACACCACGGGTTTGTGTATTTTTAAAATGCTGTGTTTAGACCTTTTTATATTTTCCTTTATCAAATGCTACAGGTGTCTTGGATACCTTCATTAGCTACTTAATAGAAGACAGGAATTTTACTCATTACTGTGTTATCTAGCTGCTTATCAGCCTTGCTCTTGAGTTCTGAGCATGTTGTCCTGTTATAGTAATTGGGCTTTGTTCTTATCAGGTTTGTGTAGCATTGTATTAGAGCAGGAATAAAATGTTTTTGAGTAGAAATAAAAGGAACATGAATAATACTCCTGTGTTATGGAGAATTTGTGAGGATTACTGTGTATAAAATGCATTTATACCTTTAACTGATAAAGCTATAACAGGGCACCACATTGAGAAACTTGATGATTCAGACCTGGCAAAATAGTAGGGAAAAACAGAGACCCTCTAGAGATAGAAGAAGGGAAGGTGTTCCGTGGGGATACCCCTGCCTTTATGTCAAACTATAGAATTTCCTGCTTAACTGAGATGTGTGGACAATCTGCTACTGTCTAACTATCAGGAGAAAAAGGGAATCATTGATCAATTTGTGAGCCTGCAGTGAAGGTGACACAGTCAAGTGCAAGGTAAAAGTAGCTATTGACATAGGTCAGTGCTGTTGGAATTTGTCTGAGGAATTGGGGTGGAAAAGTCAGGCATAATAAAAAGTGAAAGCTCTATACTTGTTCTCCCATATCTTAAATGCCTTTACATGTGAGTTGGATTTTTGGTTTCCACTGCCCCAGTGGTTCCTGGTGCTGTGGTAGAATGACAGGTCTGTAACCTGGCTGCCTTATATGTGGTACTGCAGCAAGGTCAGTGCAGAGGGAAGCAGGAGGGACAGTTGAACATCTCTATTATTTACAAGGTTTCCTATTGGTGAAAGTGGGGAAGGGCCACGGGGAGCCAAACAAATTGGGATGTGGAAAGACCAAAGCTGAGAAAGCTTTTTTTATTTTTGAAACCACAAAATACAAAGGCTGTTTCTAATCTCTGTCTAGAAATATTATCATTAGGGCTTAACTGCTTGCCACTGAGTAGGATATCATGTTAAAGAAGCAGGATCAAACAATTATGGGAGTTCTTTCTGATCAAATATGACACCAGTGCTCACCCCTGCCAGTATTAGCCCCAAGGTTGCATGCAAGATCCTAGGCACCTCATTTTTCTGACTGGGAAGAAATAGGAACTTCCCAATGGAAGCTGAGATCATCATGGTGAGCTGTCATTCCAAAATTGATCCACTAGGAAATCACCTACCCTGTTTCTTAAAATTGCAGTCAAAAGTAATTTTGTGTGTCACCAGAAATACTCCAAAGAATTAGTGTACCTTCAGTGGTTTAGTACTTAGTCTGTATTCCTTTGGGTACATGAGAGATGCTAAGTCCAAAATAAATGCCCAGTCAACTGTACTGAAGGTGTCAGTTATTATAGTGTGATTAAATAAACAGAATGGTGCTAACCCAGAGTATCTGACAAATAACTGCTGAGCTCTGGAATTAGGCATGATGACTCTCCACACTGACACTTACTGGTACAGCAGCAGAAGCATTAATGTGCATCTCTAGTCTGGTTAAGAGTGAGAATTAATCTGTGCAGAGCCAAGAGCTGTACAGACCTTCATTTCCTCTGCATGTGCCTGAAAAACCTGGGTGTTCTGGCCAGCTCTTGGCTCTGGCCTCTGCAGCTCCACATATGGACACTTGTTTCTTCAGGGGGGTATGACCATGTCAATCTGTGCTGCTCTGAGACAGTGTTGTATGAGACTAACAGTGCATGACTCTTAATATGAAGAAAGAATGTAGTCAAGACCTACAATCCTTTTAGATGGAATAAATACAATTTATCTTACAGTGGACAACAAATCTGATTCAGCATTCTCTGAAGCAAAAATTAGCTGAACTTATGTAAGTAGTTTTATCTTGTTGAAGAAGGGGCTTGACTAAGCAAAAACTGGGGTTTTTTAAAAATTTAAATACTGATTTTGATTCAATTGTTAGATAATTAGTATTTTTCTTTAATTTTTATGTTAAAAAATAATCCATTGCAAGCTTGCAACCCTTCACTGAAGTGGTCATTTGTTATTTTTTATTCAGTATGACTGTTTCTCTTTTACAATAACTGACTTGTTTGCCTTTGAATACTAACTTTCTGTATAAAAAGAAGAATTAAATCTGATTGTTTCTGGCAGAAAAACTTCCTTATGAACATGTTGAAATAAGACTTTATAAACATTGTTTTCTATAAAATTTTGAAATGGATGTGTGAAGTGCATTAAATTTTGGCAATTGAAGTAACTTTCCAGTTGGAATCACAGAACTTTAAGACCATCCAGTTCCATTCCCAATCCCTGTCAGGAGGAGGTACTTTGCACTAGACCAGATCCCATTCAATCTGACCTTGAACACTTTTAGGAATGGGGCATCCACCACTTCTCTGCTGGCATCTGTTCCAGGGCCTCACTACCTTCATAGTGAGGAGTTTAGTCTTGTATCTAACCCAGACTTGCAGTTTTGAGCCATTACCCCATGTCCTATAGATCCACGCCCTTGTAAAAAATGCCTTTCCACCTCTCTTGCATGCCTGAATCATCACGGTAAGTGTTTTCTGGCCAAACTGAATTTGCCCGGTACTTCTTGGGAGCAAAACTATTTTTTTCAACATCTGCTAATTTTGTCAAATTACCCCTGCCCTAAAACTTTAGTATGCTGTTGGTACCACTTGAGTTTCCTTCCATTTGAATGGTGAGCGGGATATTCCTATTTCTGTGAGGACTCATGTAGTATGTGGTTCATTTTGTGCACACTAGCTTCGTGTTTGACAGGTGCAAACTCATCTTATAAAGGATCTTTAATGCTCTGATGAGATCATGTCTCTTTCATTCAGGAAATACAGGAGTAGAGCCAGTTCTGACCTGGGCTTTACTCCCATCTGAAGCCAACCAGTTTGGCTTTAAATGAGGTTGGAATTTGTCCTGAGTTGTGTGCTTTGACGCAGAGGAAAACAAGAAGTGATCTCATCAAATGTAAAACCTGTAAAACCTGTTTAATATTTTACAGGTGCACTCCAAAAGAATTTGTGGCCATTGAGATTTGTATTATGATTAATTTGGAGATTTGCTGAAAAACTCTGCAACACTGCAGATCAGAAATAACGTAACTTTTGTCTTTTCTCAGAGACACATCAGCCCAAGTGTGGATGAGTGGAAAGGTCAAATGATAAACTGTGCCAGCTAGGTCTTACTTCCACCCTCTCTTCCTCTTTCTCGAGTACTGTAAATCACCATTTTCTATTACTGTTCTGTTCCAGGATATCATGCCACTCAATACTCTTTCTTTAGAGTTGAGAGCCTTTTACCTTGAGCAAGCTAGAAATTATTCATACTTATTCCCCTACCCAAAGAGGTACTTTTTCTTTTCTGCTTTCTTTTTTTTAATTACCATTATTATTTTTTTCACTTCTGCATAAATAAATTGGAAAGTTGACGAGTCAAGATATTTTCACCCTAGGCGACCAAGAAAAGCTATAGTCTGATAGAGCTATACACTCCTTTGTCATGATTTGTTTATCAAACTCTTAATAAATTAGTTTTTCTGGGTTTAGCTGTTTTTGTTTGGAGTTTTTCCCTTTCTGAATAACTTTGGTTTTTTAAAACTGCAATGGTTTAGTGTGGTTTTTGATATGCTTATGGAAGCAATATAGCACTGATAGCAATCGTGCCTAAATGAACCTCTAATGTCAACTAGAGTATTACAGAGTTGGGATAAGTCAGCAAAGGAAGCTGTTTCAGTGCAGCTCTCAGCTGGAGCTGATGGCTGAGAAGATGGAAAGCCATTCCCCCTTTGGATCTCAGGCCAGCTAAAGAGCCCTGGCCATGTGCCAGTCCCCATTCCTTCCTCCCTTCCCTGCCAGAGGCAGGAGAGCAATAGTAAATACTGCCAGATGTGGAGACATCTTGCTGTGGGGCTGTGTCCAGGACTGGCAAGGACCCTTCTCAAACCACCAAGTGCGCAGGAACTTGCCAAGCCATTGCAAACATGGTTTGAGTAATCCCACAGCCTCAGTTTAACTGCTTTGTGGAAGGTGTTTCCACCTACTAGTTTTGAGATTT
The DNA here is from genome assembly GCF_000277835.1 of Geospiza fortis. NCBI lineage: Eukaryota > Metazoa > Chordata > Aves > Passeriformes > Thraupidae > Geospiza > Geospiza fortis. The sequence goes on along the minus strand of NW_005054298.1, from coordinate 21,815,253 downwards.
TTAGTGCACTTTTTTGCATGTTTTTTTTTTTTTAATACCTCATATCTTTAGATTGGTGTAGTCTGTACTTCAGCTTAGGAAAAGCATCACATGCAATAACTGTCTTGAGCAGGCTTGATTGCTTCCACCACTGATTTTTTTTTCTCCAACATCTGGAGTCTGTCACCATACCCAAAACTGCAAGAGCAAGTTGGAGAAACTTAAGCATCTTCCTCAGAAACCACACCTTTCCCTTTTTCACCTTGTTTCTTGAATGCTGGTTGACAGAAGAAAAGGAAAAGAATCTCTAGTAGAAGAGCTCTTGCAGTGGAACAGGGAAGTTTGAGGTGAGCACCCTGAGCACTCAGGGTTCCAAGTTTGAGATTTCTCCTTCAGAAAGTGTTCTCTCCTCATAATTATATAATTCAGTCCAGCACAGTAATCCTGACTTTGGTGATAAGTGGCACATCTTGCCTGGAGCACTCAAATTCCTGAGTTGCTGATTTGTTTCTCATGTACCTTCCAGATTTTGCGGTACATGAAAGACAATTATACCATTGGCTAGTAGAGGAGTGGGAGTTTTATTTTTCTTGGTGTCTACACTGTGTTAAAAACTTTGTGACTGTAAAGCAAAGAGTGAATGTGGCTTCCATTGTCTGGCATTTTATCACCTCATTGGCACCAAAAAAATGCTTGCAGTTATGATAATAATGGCAACTTTTAAAGCATCCTGAAAGTATAAAAGAAGTAGCTCCTGCCAAGACCTGCCTAGTTCTAGCATCTCCAGGATATGGAGATGCAGATAGAGCCATTTTTTCTGTGAAGGTAGAGTGTCCTGGGAAGCCCAGTCATCTCCAGATATAAAAGTTTCCTTTCTCATTAGAAATATTTTGGAGGTCTTTTTCTGCCAGGTTGGCACTGTTTCCTTGAGTGTGTTATATCTCTGCCTCTTTGCCTGTGATCAGTGTGAGTAAACATTTGAATGATGCATCACATGTACCCAGTTTGTAGAATATTGTTGCTCATTATTACATTAGAGTTCCCTTCTGTGGTTCTGCAAGTGCACTTCAGTAATTGATGCTTCATATCTTGGGTCCAAGTGTTCTCCTGGTCAAGGGAACAGGCATCATTAATTACACTCCCTGTGTAACTTTCCAAGGTTTCTGCTCCTGGCAAGTAGCTGGTCTGTGCAGCCTCTCTGCAGCTGGAGCTTTCAGCCTCCCAGCAAACAGCATTGAGTGTAATTGCAAGATGAGTCTGCACAAGGCAGAGCAATCCAAGTGCCAGACAGTATTGGTATGGTTATCAAAAAGAGAAAGGAATATGGCAAAGCAGCATGGCTTAGACAGGCAGCCATTTCTCAGAAGTGTTCCCCAGAAGTGCTCTGTAGCTGAATGGAATGTTGTGGAATAGAGTTGTGCAGCTGAAGCTCATTGCCTGTTTTTATCACCGAGTGAGGTGATAACAGTGTCCTGTGTTAGACCTGGGTGTTCAGGCTGGCCAGCAGCCTGTGAGAGGACAATGTGGGCCCAGGGCAGTTTCTATTCCAGGCAGTGTTTCATTTTTCTGATACTGAAATGCATCCAGTAAGAAGTGGAGCAGCACAGCTGGCCTGCTGGCTGCAGAAGGCCAAAGAGGATCTCTGTAGATGGGACAGGAGGTAGCAGGCAGCCTGCTGATGAAAAGCTGCTTTTTCATTGCCAGTGTGTAGTTCAGTCCCTGAGATGGAAACTAATACTTCAGCAATGAAAAGAAAAGATAGACATTTTTCTTATGAATGTTATTTTTATATTGATTATAATCTGATTTTTACAGATTTAGCATGCATAGTGGCTGAAGCTGTAAGATGAAATAAATCTGGCTATAAACCACCAGACTGGCCTTTGTCCATACATCCTAGCTCTGCATAGACAAGCAATAGGCTTAGGTATCAGCAAATCTGTTTAATTGTAAATAGGTTGCTAATTTGGGTTTAGGTTTGTAGAAGAATCATTTTCAGTAGTATTGACCTGGAGTTGAACATTTAGAGCCCTGTCTTTGCCACTTCCTCCTCATTTCAAGTCAGGTGTTTCAGCCTCCTTTGTAGTATGAGCAGGAGATCTACATCATACAAAAATACGCTTTCCTGACAGTGCTTTGTCTTGAGTTGTCTTTCAGTGATGCCTCTAACATGTGCTTATTCATAGCTTGCTCAAGGGCAAGGTGTGCTTACTTTGTTCTGAAATGCCTTTTGAAATTTCAGGCACTCTTGGCTCTTTTGCACATCCCTTCACCCTTTGTTTTTGCTACCTATTAATTGATATGCCATTATCTCTTCATTGGTGAGTTTTGTTTCCTGTGCTTGTTGTTTCACTAAATGCACAGGGCCCATTCCAGAGATCAATATGGGGACAAATTGCATGCCTAACTTGTGGCTCATCCTCTTTTTCATGAGGCCTCTGAATGCTGCAGCTCAGCAGCAGTGTAGTTTATACATGTGTGCATGGTTGATTTAGTGCAGAATCCCCTCTTCCCCCAGTGGTGCAGCTATGGCCAAATTTCTCCTTCCCTGCAAAGACTTCCATGTCCCTCCCCTTATTGCCCTCCCAGTGTTTTTATGGATTCTCCAGCTGAATATGATATAGAAGTAATTTCGCTCCTTTGTAGAGGGCTGAATAATTTGGTTTGGAGTAGGTAGCTCTGACCTATCTGTTGCCACCTAACATCAATCTTCAAATCCTAGTCTGATGGCAATTTCTGAATGTTATAGCTACTTTTGTTTGAGCTGCTGGGGCAGTTCCTCTTAACTGTGCAAAGGCCATGTTTTGAAAGAGGAATTTACATGCCTTGACTTATTGGTGGACAAAAGAAAGGTGTTTAGAGAGAAGTGGACAGTAAAGAGGAAATGCTAATTTTTAGTGGTTTCAGAACTCTTTGGACTTCACCTATAATATCTTTCCTAGAAATTATTCGAAAATTTAGCAGCTCGCTGAAATTCTTTTTTTTTTCTACACGCAGAAAAACTAGTTTCTCTTCAGATTTTTTACACTGAGGTATGTGTATGTAATTTTCAAGGCTTGATTTTACTTGCCTTGGTATCAGGCCTAAAAAAGGAGTCTATATTAATTTCTGTGCATTTCTGGGATGGGACTGTACTAATTTTAGGCTGACTCACTGGGAAAAAAGAATTTAGAATAAACCTTCCATGCTGCTGTCATCTTTTCAGGGGGCAAACAGTAATGCAGCCTTGATTAAATATAACTAATCTCATGTTGAAATCTGAATGCACGAGGGAGGAAAGGTTTGTTCATATACTTACAGACTACAGAAGAGTGAAACACTAGCCTAGTTAAAGCAGTGAAACTTTTGAACCACATGCTCAAAGCAATTTGTGTGGCACTAATGCTTATTATATCTTTTCTATGGGCATTCATAGCCAAGCATGTATGTAAATATGAATGGGCAACATAATTTATGTACTTTATGTACTATTTCCTGTACTTTATGTACAGACTCACGTAACTCAAGTTGCTTAAGTTTCTAAAATGCTCAAAACTTACACCTACACACAAAGTTAAGACATCTCCTTCATGTTCTCAGCAGATTAAATGTGAGTGTGTGGTGGAAGTGTACATCGTTCTCATTACATTATTGTTTTTATCTACATAAGTACGGATGCTTTTTGGAATGTTAAAAAAGCTAGATACCACTAAGATGATTAAAGAGATGATAATTGTGTCTTTGTCCTATCTTAATTTTCCACCTAAACACCTGACAGGCTTATCACTAGTTAAATCTTGCTTTTCTCTTCAGAGTAATGAAAAGCGCTTTTTGCCCTTTGAGCCAGGAGCTTCTTTGAGTCTATTTCCTTGTCCAAACGCTGCTTCCCTCCGAGGTCCTTGGCAGTCTCTCAGCCACTGTTACAATTCTTTCTGCAGCGTAAGGTGAGGATAATGGCATCACTAATCTCACCTTCCTGGCAGAGTGGGAAGAATGAGCAGTTACAGTTTGCAAGCTGCTTTTATGATGACATGCCTTATTGGCTCTAGCCTCATTCTCATTGAAGTCAATGGCCAAAATTATGTAAATAGCATAGTATTTTTCAGCATGCATGCGTTCACAGCCCCTCCCAAATTAAGGAACAAAATTGCTGCAGGCATGAGGCTATTTAGGAAACAGAAGGGAAATTAAAAATCCCTAAATTGTAGTCAGGAGTGTATAAATTCTGGATACGTTGTATCTATAAAACCTGCTATGTTATTTCTATTAAAGTTTAAAAAAGGTGGCTTGCTTTTCTTCTGAGCTATATAGTTGTATTGAGTGGCCTAGGAGATTCTGAGAAGCAATGAGTTTAAACAAAATAATCTATAATGAACTTTTCCATATATGTTTCTGTAGCTGTGTAATTTGAAATATTTCATCTGGCAAATAAGCTTGCCACAAGGATAAATCTTAGAATATTCTAGAAGGCATTGTATATATTCAGATGATGTTTCTGATAACTGATCTGTAGTCCTTCAGCAATAGCCTTTATATATCATCTACAAATAATTGAGCTAGACTGTTGTTCACAAAGCTGAAGACGTTGAAAGGAGTAAGGGCTATATCATTCACTGTCTGGAATCCCATTTCAGTTGTCTACAAGAAATAAAGATGACTTTCCTGTAGCCTTGTACCACGCTTTTGTGTACATTGCCTCACATAGATAAGGTTGGATGTTTGTTGTTACATCTGAGCGAAAAGCAACTCTTTTTCTTGAAGCTGCATTTATGCCTAGTAGGAGTGCCAGCAGGGAGCTGCTGGACACACTGCTACACCTGGCCTCTGTCCTGAGGGTTGGGAGCTTAGCTCACGCTGTCACTTCCTGCGTGGGACTGTGCACACACTGCCTGCAGGAGTAGGTCTCAAGCCTTTTAGTTCCTGTTTTTAGTTAAGCTGTGACACTGCTGAAATGCAGCTAGCAGATTAAATACTGGGCAATATCGCACCTTTTCCCACCAGAAAATTAATGTTCTCAGTCATTATTGAGCGAGCAAGTAAGTAAACTTTATTCTAACCTCAGGTGAAGTACAGTATGGAAGGATTTTGTGATGCAAAAGAATGTTTCCTACACAGCCTAAAATAAAATTCAAGTGTGTTAGTTACAGAAAGAGGCCCCAGTTCTTTAATGGAAGGAAGTGCCTTAAACTGTTGCATGATCCAGCACATGCATAAGATCCTCTCAAACATTTGCAGAGCTTTATTTGCCAAGATCTTATCCTGCAGTATAGCAAAACCTTCAGTCAGTTTTCAGTAGTATTTCATTTTATGATCAGACTATGCAGGATTATGATATTTAGTTTGACAGGTTCTCTTTTTTTCTTAAATGACTGCTCAGAGCTGTGTTCACTTTTACATCAAGTATCATATATGTTTCAGAGTAAGAGGATATAATTACTGATCCTTGATACCGTTGCAAAACAGAAGTGTATTTATTGGACTATTCAATGTACAAATTTTTCAAGTGAGTTCATCAAGGACTTGCTATGCTTGAATAAAAGGTAGTTAAATAATAAATAAAAGAATAAAAGGTTCTTTAGAGGTAGTGGGTAGCTTGAATCTGAGTTTAACTTTGGGGAAATAGAAGCAGTTTCTTTGAAATCTCTTTGGTACTGGCTCATGCCTCAGAGTTCAGCACTACTTTTATCTGCTTTAGAGGCAATCCAGGTGGGACTGGATCCTGGCTGTTGTTAACTAACAGAGCTTTATCAAGGGAAGCATGCTGACTTACACTAGGCAGAGGCACTAGCCCTCAATACTTTTAGGTCTTAAGCCTATTTGCACAAGTCTCATTTCTTTTATTATCAATGCATCACTTCAAGTTTTAAAAAAAAGCTTAAACAAGAGCATTGATCTTAGATCTACCAGATAAAATTGTAGTTCATTCAAATATTTACACATGAAAATGAGGTGTATTTGGAGAGTAAAACCAAAGGTAACCATATATATAAATGTGGCAGGGAAATTCATCATCTTAGGATATTTTCCCTGGCTGCTGGGGGAAGGGAAGGAAAGGAAGTACCACTGACATGTTAGTAAACTCTCTACTATTAGGGGTGCAAGCCTTGTGCAGGGTTGAGATAAGAAAAAATGAATTAGAATATTATTGCAGGGCAAACTGAACTGTTGCAAACCATTCAACCTTTCTACTGCTGTAAGAACAGATTAATTTTCTCAATTAAAATGCCAGACTGTAATATACTCTAAAATATACTGGGAGTACAGGTCAAAAGTAGGGAATATAATGGCTGAACTGCTTCATTACAGCTGACCTGCTGAAGTCTTTGCAATCAGTCTAGTCTCATCAAGAGTTCTATCACTATGAATGTACTCTTTCTGCATTACAGCTTCAAGTTAATTCAACATTACCTGATCTATGTTGAATATAATGTAAGATGGAACTCAAAGTTGCAGCTGTTCTGATTTGTCTCTGATAACCATCCTGTTTTCTGTTGGTCTCCTGACAGCAGTAGCCAAACTTCCTAAACTTAATTTGGGCACAAAAAGAGAGGAAAGGCACCAAACTAAGTCTTGTTAGTAACATGACAGAAGCAATCAGCTTTGTCTAACACTTCTCCAATGCAGTTCATGTATTTAAATCCTGTGAATTGGTGGGGTTTTCTCAGATGCCAGCCTTGAGGCATAGTGACCATCTCACTTGCTCCAGAGAGTGTAATTAAGTGCACTGGGACTGATTTCTAGTGTGTTGATTTGAGATACAAAAGATCTTGTGCTGTTCTAAGTGGGAGACAGGCTTTGTTGCAAGCAGTCTTCTTCAGTAGACAGATGCTGACATTTCTTCCTGGAAATGTGTCCCAGTGATTCTTTCAGAACCTTGTAGGGATGAGATGATTTCATCTTGGGTCACAACTTGCAGCTTATCAGTTCTTTGTGTTTTTATGAGCTGGCTTTTAGAAAGAATCAGGTGAAATTATAGGTGAAAAGTCATTAGCTACTGCTGGGTAAAGAGAGACTGAGATGATTCTTGTGCAGTAACAAAAAGTTTTGAGGGTCTTTCCTTTCTGACAAGTCACAAGTGTTGGTCTACTTGGTCTAGTCTGAATTCTCCTGATCCCTGGTTTTCAGCCTTGCATGAAACAAGTTGATTTCTTCTGTCATTGACGAGAACAATCATAATAGTATGTTTTGCATAAATAGAGCTGAAGAGTCAAATAATGAGATTGTTTAATAAGAATTTTCTGGTAACTAAAAGTTGTTGCTGCATTTATAGAAGAAAAAGCTTTTTTCTGGAGAAGATCCAGGGATGCTCTGGTGGTCTGGCCTCCTGCATAGGGACCTCCAGAGTTCCTTGGTTCCTTGGCTATTTCATGCATGGGAGTTGCAAAACTCTTCTATTGATGAAAAGGCCAAGTCCTACCGTCAGAAAGAAGCTCTTTCTCTTCACAAATTTAGTCCTTGACACTTAAATTATTGGGTTTTTTAGCCAAAGGGATGAACTTCTGTAATCAGGTGAACTTAAGTTGGGCTCAGACTGGAGCCAGCACAAAAACCTAGAGCTTATTTAAACACCTCCTGAGCAAGCAAGATGATAGCTACAGTCCTGAGGCTGCACTGGTAGCTTTGTGGTTAGAAGATGACTTCTGACTTCTGCAGGTCACAATTGACCTCCCTGTTTATAATCTGTGTGTTTTATTGTTTTCCTCTGCTGTGCCTGTTCTATAGAAGGAAGATCAGGTGAGTGGAGAGGACCAGTGCTCTTGTCCCGGGCTCCTCCTCTTCCATAGCCCTTCCCTCTGTCTTGGGGATAAGCTGGCAGATAAGGGAAGCTTCAAATCCAGTTGTGTGGATTATGCATTTATGGAGTTGTAACAGGATTTTTTGTAGCTGAAATATGACAGAAAAACCCTTCTCTTCTGAAAAGACTTTGTTGCTGATTTTTTTCTTGACATTTTATGTAAAGCTGAAGAAGGACAACCTTTTCATTTCTTAAAACCTTGTTAGCACATTACCCTCTGTATTGATCATGTTGTAAGGGTGGGAAGATCCTACTGTATTTTTAAAGTGTGGAGGCTAGAAAACCTACACCTTTATCACTTCTTCCACATTTTTTGTTTTATTTTTCTAAATTGAGAAAAATAAAGATGGAGTAAATACAGTAAAGAATTAATTCAATGATAAACCATTTTTCTTGGGCTGCTTTTCCAAGCAGAACTACATCTTACACTTTAATATATGAGGCTATAAAGGTCTGGTAAATGGTTTTGTTAATTTTAATATGCAGCAAATAAGGCTGCACCTTCTGACAGAAATGGTGCATTATGCTCCTTGATCACTGTTTTCCTTTCTGGGCAGTCATGATATTTAAATAAGTGGCACTTGAAAGCTGTTTGTGAGAGCCCGTGGTCCTAGAGGTGATTGCTGAATCACCAAAAAGTATAGGTCTTCTAACTTAATATACAGCCCGTGTTCCAAAAAGCAGTGCAATGAGAGAAGGTCTCTTGATTCTTTGTGTTGCAGAAAAAAAAATCTCTCGTGGGGAAAAAAAAAGTAGTGCAAAGCAGTATTTTGGTGAGTAGTAGCATGTGTTATTTGCTACTGCTTTTTGCTCTGGATCTGGTGTTATATGAATGTTTAACAGAGCCCTTCTCTTGAAATGATTGCTGAACCAAGGGTGCATTTTGGGTTTTTTTGAAAAGTTAGTTCACAACAGTGTCTGTGTGCGTGTCCTTGTGTGTGTTTCAGCAGGGGAAGCCCAGCACTTGCAGATGGGCAGGACTTGATAAAAAACAGAGAAGGGAAGGAGGGGTCCCTGAGGCAGGGCCCCTGTTCTCCTGAGCCTGCCCCTGCACCCTCAGGGGTGTCCTGGCTACCCACCAGCCTGCTGGGCCGGTTCTTGCCTGTTCCTGTGCTCTCTGAGCTGGGACCAAAGTGACAAATAAAGCAGGAGCTGATGCCAAGCCCACAAAAAGAATGACTGTGCTGTGCATGTGACAATTTTTAGCTTTCCATGTTGCTCTGGGCCATGCAACTCCTGGTATAAATTAGGGGGGGAGAAAAAAGCTTTGACTATTTCTAACTAAAACTGCTTATTTTTTGTGTCTCATCCTTTCAGCATAATTCTTCCTGAATTTGTATAGGATATTCTTGCCTCTGTCCCAAGGAAATACTGTCAGATTGTTCCAGTCTGAAAATGCAAGCTTGGCTGACTGAAAAATTATACACTTCAAATACCAGAGGTGCTGTGAGCTCATCGTTTCCAGATCTCTGTTGCTGGAGATGTGGGGAAAGAACAGATGAACCAGATTAATGTCACTGGTTTTCCATAACTCCCAGAGATTTTCTTGGCAAGTTTCTTTTTCCAGCAATTTTCTCATCCCTCTTCTGTTCGTTCTTAATTCCTAGCTCCTCTTTCCCAAGAAAGAGAAGCCCCTTTCTAGTTTCCTATGCTCCTCTGTGGAACACACCCCTTACCCTGGCAGTGCGAAAATGCTGTGCCATGCCTTATTCCAGGGCTTGATCAGGCTTATGTGGGGTAGGGGCTCATTAGTTAAGGGCTGGTGAATCAGCTGGGAGAACAGGGACTTCATCTGAATTCACATTTCAAACTGTGAGTTCAGCCTATGTTCAGCTTTAATTTGTGTGTAGATATATATGTTACATAAAAAGTAGCCTGAAGTGTGATTATCCCCTTACTGCAAGTGCATGAGTATTCTAGATAGAACTTGTCCTTGAAATCATCTTTGTGGGTGTAGTTTTGGCAGCTTGTTTTCACTTGATCAATTTTTGGTTGTTTGGGGGAAAAAAAGATGTTTTATCACAGTTATGAACAATTAATCATTTTCTGTTGGCATTAAATTTTTGCTGCTATCAGAATTTGAATGCTTCTTTCTCAGCCTTTGGTTGACATACCCTAAGTGCCCTTTCCTGAAGGGTGTTGCACCAGTGCCTGCATGTGCCCTTACTTCCAGTGAGTTATGTGCACCAGAAAGAGGCACCATGTGTGTCTTTTCTACATTTCATCTGCACACCTTAATAGCATGTAACTATTAGAATTTTTTACTCTTACCACTGTGTCCTTGGAGCCTTTTTGCCTTCCGAAGTGGTGGCTGCACTTTCCAGTTGCTGGCCTGTTTCAGAGATATGAACAGAAACAAAATGCTTTTCTGACTTCAGTAATGTGTTATTTGCAAGACCTTGCATGAATTCAGCAAACAGAGAAAATGTGTTTCCCTTAGCTCATCACACTTTGTGTGTTTTGAATATGTAGCCAAGTGATAAATACACACTTTTGGTGAAACTGTGTTCAATGGTAGAGATTTATGATTTTATCTGCTACCCAGTGGGTTCTGCAAACAGAAGCTCTTCCTTCTTGTGTCATTAGGGGTCCTAATCTCCCTCCATCTCTGATCAAATAGTTAAGAGGTCAAACCAGAAATATTTGTAACTGTCTCTCCTGCTTTTTGATAAGACACATATGAGGAAGTTGCAGGTGCAGAGATAAGAAAAGAAGGAAGCTAATGTGAGTTAAAGTACATACCCACATAGTCTTAACTCTGTCCTGGAACTGCCTCAGTACCCTTGCAATACATAGATTTCTCACTTTATTTTTAACTCTGCTGCATGGAAATTATCATCCCTCTCAGCTAGTCTTTTATCCCATCACAAGAAGGAAGGCCATGCCCACTTAATTATGCAATTGCATGTCCATCCTTCTCATGTTCCTTGCCACAAAATGTGACGCTTTTCTAGCTGTCATTAATCTCAGAAATCATGTCTGTCTGCCAGCTGACTACTGACAGTTCCTCTGGCAAAAAACCTTTCCTTAGTTGTGACAGATGTAGTCTGTATAACGGTGTCCTGAAATAAGTTGCTTCTGTTTTTATGAAAGACTTAAAAGTTTTGCTTTTAATCATATGCGGAGGGTCTCTCCTTCCTTGTCTTCACCCCATGAGATTACATAAAGCAGCTTTGCAGTGCTGCGGAAAAACATCAGAGAAATGGCAATCTCCCTGCTGCTGTACACCTACATCCCTCCCAGTGAATGCAGCTGACCTGTTTGTGGATAATACCTTTTGGCTATTACAGCTTCAGGGCTGGCTGTGAGAGGGCTGCACTGGCCTGCTGTGTGTATCTTTGCCCTGACTTCATACTTTTGGTCTGAGTTCCTCCTCATTTGTGTCATCTGCAAGGCTGGTTTCCTAATGGTGGTTGTTTTAACCCTTCTTTGAAGCAACAATATTCAGCAGTAAGAAAGACTAAGTATTAGAGAGCAGTTCTATATAGTTTGGGAAATTGTTTCAAGCACATGACCTTATTAGCTGAATTGGATGTGCTAGCAGGCAGTAACACTTTCAGGCCAATGCAGAGAGGAAGATTTCACAAATGAGACTTAAAAGAGGTGGTTTTGCTCAGTGGGATTACTGAAGGAGTTATTCCTTCAGTAAGAGATATACACATTTTCTGGTTTTGCTCCATATTCTAGAGAAACTAGCCTAAACAAGAATTCTGAAGTGAACCTTGGAAAGGCTTCCCAAAGTCCCTGAAGGGGGGGACTAAGAGGGAAGAGAATCCTATTGAAAGAAGATAAGCAAACGAATCTAGCCTTACTGCAAAAAAAAAAAAATTATATTATCATCAATAACTTTGTCAATAAATGTGTCCTACAAATAAAAAATCATCAGTTTTCCTGTGTTTCTAATAGAAACAGATGCTGTGCACAAGATTAACATTTATTGCCCTCTTTGAGAATGTTATTGTAGACATTCAGACAGAAACTGTAAATAGTAGATTCCTCCATTGCTGCACTCTTCTTGAGCCATCTGGTTGTCTCCTTGAAAAAAGTTCTACTATTATTTTTCAGTGCTCTCTTCCCTCATACATCCTTAGTTATAGTTCCTGGGGTGTCACAATGGTTACCTTATAATATTGTATGTTGTTTTGTTTCTTTGATATGCAAGTTAGATAGCATGTGCTCAGTAGTAAAAATCATTAGCTAGGTACATCTGGGTAAGCAGAATTCAAGAGACAGCTTTTTAGTGTATAAGTCACTGACTCAAATTTTCTTTAAATGCCAGGAGTTTCCTGAAATGCTGTAGGTGGTTCTTTTGCTTCTGTTTTCAGACAGCTAATATTTGATCATTTCCTAAACCACTGCTCTTCTCACCTTGGACTGAAGCCAAACTACTTTTTGCTTTGATAAGTAAGCCTATCAAAAATCTGACTCAGACAGTGGTACATTAAGCCACCACACATCTTTAAATTTAATTATTGCATGGATTTAGCACTGTCCCACAATAATGCATTCAACAAGCTTAAATTTTAAAATTTATCAGAGGCAGAGTGAGCACAAAATAATAGAAGTTCTAGAACAATATAGATTCTGAATTCCATGAAGATAAAACCCCAGAGCTACAATGTGCATGCAAAATGATGTAAAAACTTCATGGACCTCAAATAACACAGTACAGTGCAGGAGTGTTGCTGCGCTGTAGTAACATGTGCTCATGATTTAAGGAGATGTGTCCCCAAGTGTGTCACTCCTATAAGCACTCACTGTTCAGAGTGGTGGGGTGGATTAAAATATGAGTTGTTATATAGAGCACTGTGATGCTACTGTGGCAATAGATCAGGAGAAAAATTTTTTGTCTGTTCTGGGGAACTTTAATTCCTGATGGTAACGGAGCCCTGTGAAGCTAACCTGTCCAGATGTCCCTCCTGTGAATTGCTGCAGGTAACAGGATCCCCCAGGACGCTGCTGTGACTTGCTGGGCACTGCTGTCATCTGCAGGCAGTGCTGGCTCAGACTGAGCAGGCACACAGCCTGTCCAGGTTGTGACAAGCTGTTTGAGCTGTGACGCCCCGCTAGAGCTGGGGGGTGTGAAAATTACCTGTGCAGTCATCCTTAGAAACAGACAATGGTTTTCTTTTCCAGTAAGTGCAAGGCATGTGAATTAAACAGAGAGGCTGAAATACCCTTGAAATCCCAGAACATGATGGAATCATGGTTAGTATTTCAGAAATACATGTCTTATTAGTTCATATGAACTCAGACACTGTAATCATTCAATGTGATAGGGGAAGCTGAGGCTTTCATCTGGATTTACTAATATCAGCTACTTATGGAAGAGTTCAAAAATCTGTCTCAGTGTTTAAATGTTTGAACACATAACTGTGGACAGACACCTAACAATTCATAGCTGGGTGTCATCAGCCTTGCAAGTCATAAAACAGAATCATTCCTTTTAAAGTGGTGGTTATGTCTAGATCAAAGGTAGAGAATTATGCAGTATGCTCAGCTTAAGAAAGTGCCATTCAAGAGGTTAATGTAAAACGAAGCACAATACTTTTTATGTTTAGTGTTGTCTACTATCTTGCTATTATGTAGAAACATTAGTGAGTGTTTACAGCCAGCCATGCTAAAATTCACAGAGCTCAGAAGAAGAGAGAATAAAGGAAGCCTTAAACTGTGGGGTTTGTATTTTAAAGTGATGACCTAGAAGTAGCATCATGCTAACTCCATGTTTCTGATCACTGGATATTTACCGGCTCTCATATAATTTTGAACAATAATGTTATGTATGCCTGTCAGCCCAGCAAATCTGAGCCAGGAATGAATAATTGTGGAGGAATAGAATGTAAGAAAATAGTGCAGAAGGTAATCTCACATCTGAGGAGTTGCAGCTGTACTAATCACCAAAGATTAGGAACAGGCCTGCCCTTAACAGGCCACAGCTGTGTCCAATACGAAGCTAAGTGATACAAAAGAGTTGGAGTTTGTTGGTTATGCTGTGGCTGTTAAGAGAGTTGGAGTTTGTTGGTTGTGCTGTGAAGGAGTCAGCGCTGTGAGGAGCTGAACATGAGAAATCACCGAGAAGGTATGGGGGCTTTTGCAATACGATGACAACAAATAATTATATACTGGGTCTTGTGGCCCTGGTGTCAAGAGTGAAAGTAGTGACTGGGTTTGAGCAAAGGCCAGCTGCTTTGCATCATCTTCAGATCTTTGCCTGTCCTGTGTGGTTCCCAGGACCACAGAATTAAAAGGTGTGTAAATGTGGTATGACTTCATGCGCTTTTAATCCACATCTATGGAGATCTTTTTAAAGTCAGATCTAACCAGCCTGGATTTCAAGTTTCTTGAGGAGTTTGAAAGAGAGGTAAATAGAACTGTTTTATTCTTCCTGGAACAATTTTGACTGTTTTTGAGATTTGGAGATGATGGAATGTGGCTTTGCTCTTTAAACAAAGTCACTCTTCAGAGTACAAATACATCAGCAG